>NW_028295185.1:0-217000 GCF_964341445.2 Mesoplodon mirus
TCACAAAGAAGAGGTGGTCCATGTACACACCGGAATATGACTCCAATAAAAAACTATATATTCATTTAAAAAAACAAAGATAAGTAAGGAGACGTCGGGTTTTGGGGGTTTATCCGGGCACATTCCCCTCTAACTTATAACCGAGGACCAACGCTGGCAGGAAGGTCGGATTCCCTAGTTACCAGATTGGGAAAAGCAGAAATGCTGCCGCCCTCTGGCCGTTACCTGCAACAGCAGCTTTAAAACCTGCGTTAAGGGTCACTTCCTATGCACCAGTACTGGAGGGCTGTAAATGAAACCTGCCCTCAAAGTGTCTTGAGGGAAGTAATGGCCAAAATAGTTCAAAATGTCACACATACTTCAAGAAAACAATTTGAAGAGCTAAGCTGTACTCACCGTTTGAAGGAAAAAAGGACATGCCAGAAAGCTCAATTTCAAGGGATTATGAGATGCATGCAAATCCAACCACAAAGAGGTATCAGCTCACACTAGTCAGAATAAACATCAGCAAAAAAACTACAAACAATAAATGCTGAAGGTGTTGTGGAGAAGTGCGTACCCTCAACTTGAAGTGGGATGTAACCTGGTAAGAGCCACTAATGAGAACCGAATGGAGGTGCCGTTATAAGGTAAACATTTGGCTACCATACGATCCAGCAGGCCCACTCCTGGGCCTATAACGTAAGAAGACAGAATTGGAAAGACACAGGCAGGCAAATGTGCATTGCTGCAATAGCCAAGACATGGAAGCAGCCAAAAAGTCCATCAACACATGTGTGGACAAAGAAGAACTGGTACATGTACAGACGGAATATTAGCCAAGGAAAAAAAGGACACAATGTCATTTGCAGCACTGTAGATGAGTCTACAGGTAATCACGCAACATGTAGTAAGTCAGAAAGAGAAAGACACATAGTGTATGGTATCACTTATAGGTGTTACCTAAAAATTGATACCAGTGAAGATGTTTCCACAGAGAAGGGCAATCACAGATTCATTAAACAAACTTATGGTTCACCAATGGAAAGGTGTGAGGATTGGATACATTCGGTCATTGGGGTTAAGAGACATATACAAACACAGGTGAAATATATAATCACCAAAAACCTACAGAATACCAAGAAAAGACTACTCAACATTCTCTCATAACGTACATGGGAAAAGGATCCCAGGAAGAATAGACATAGGTATATGTGTAAAAGAACCACATCTTGCACACCTAGAACAAGCAAAGCATTGTAATCA
This sequence comes from Mesoplodon mirus, assembly GCF_964341445.2. Classification (NCBI taxonomy): domain Eukaryota; kingdom Metazoa; phylum Chordata; class Mammalia; order Artiodactyla; family Ziphiidae; genus Mesoplodon; species Mesoplodon mirus. The sequence continues at coordinate 1,246 of NW_028295185.1, forward strand.
AACTTGCTGTGATAAAAAATATAAATTCAATTAAAAAACAACGAACAAGATGTAGTGGGACATAAACTTAAGGGGCTTTCTCCTGGCAAATTCCATTCTAAATTACAACCTAGAACACGACTTCCATTGACGTTCTGTTGCCCTAGTAACCAGATTTAGTAAAGGAGAGCTGCTGCCACCTTGTGGCCGTTTCACACAACAGCAGCTTTTAACCCAGTGCTAATGGTCAGTTGATATTCAAAATAATTGCAGGCGTGTAAATGACACCTGCCCTGAAAACAAATCCTGGGGTCGTATATCGACCAAAAAATTCGAAAGACGTCCACATTTCAAAACGACAGTTTCAAGAGGCATATTTTATGCACATTTGTCTTATGATTCTTTCTTTTTCTTTCTTTCTTTCTTTCTTTTGTTAAAAAAACGGGAATGGACAAAGGCTGAACATCAGGAATTAATAAAGCCATGCAAATCCAGTGTACCAAAACGTTCACCTCACAGCCGTCAGAATGATCATCAGCAAGAAAACTCTACAAAAAAATAAGTGCTGAAGGGGTTTTAGAGAACTGCATACCCTTTAGCTGCTGGTGGGATGTAACCTGGTAAGAGCCAGTAGTGAGAACAGAACGGAGGTGCGTTTAAAGGTAAAAATTGAGCTACCATGTGATCTGGTAGGCCCACTGATGGGCCTATCACCTGAGTAGACCAGAATCAAAAAGAAACAGCCTGCCAGGCCTTCAATTCAGCAACATGTACCATAGCCAAGACCTGGAAGAAACCAAAATGTCCACCAACAGAAAAATGTACCAAGAAGAAGTCGTCCGTGTACACAACGGAATATTAGCCATGAAAAAGCATGGAACAGTGCCGTTGCCACCACTACAGAAGGATCTAGAGATAATCACCCAACTTGAAGTAAGAAAGAAACCGAAAGACAGATATCCTATGACATCACTTATACGTGTTACCTAAAACTTGATACCCATGAAATAATTTCCAAGAGAAGGACACGCATAGATTCAGAAAACCAAATTATGTAGAACCAAATGGAAAGGTGTAGGGAATGTATGAATTAGGTTATGGGGTTTAACAGACATGTACTAATACATATGATATATATATATATATAATCACAAAATAACTATGGAATACGAAGAGAGGTCTACTCAACACTCTATAATAACATACATGGGAAAGGATCCAAAGAGGAATAAACAGATACATTGATAGGATGAACCAGAAACTGTACACCCAGGAGAATCTACATTTTTATCAAATTTGCTCTGATCGTTCATAAAAATCAAATTTCAAAAGCAAACAACAATTTAGGAGATGTAAGCCCTTGGGGGTTTGCGCTGGCACATTCCACTCTAATTTGCAGCGTTCTAACATGATTTCCAGGAAAGCTCTGTTGCCCCAAATCCCAGAGTTGGAAATGAAGAAATGCTGCCGCCTTGTGGCCGTTTCCCACAAGGGCGGCTTTAAACCCACAGCTAATGGTCACTTAACATTCACAAGGACTCAGGGCTCTAAAGGACACCTGCCGTCAAAAAATGTCCCGAGGTAGGGAATGGCCAAAAAAAATTCAAAACTGGCAAAATTTTCAAGGAGATAGTATGGAGGGGAAAGTTTTACTCACTCTTTTTCAACAATGAGGAGAATGGATAAAAGCTCAACATCAGGAATTATTAGACTCATGAAAATCCAACCTCCAAGACGGTTTCAACTCACCCATGTCAACTACCATCAGCAAAAAGTTTACCAACAATAAATGCTGAAGGGGATTTAGAGAACTGTGTACCCTCTAGCTGCTGGTGAGATGTAAAGTGGTAACAGCCAATACTGAGAACAGAAAGGAGCTGCGTTTAAAAGTAAAACTTGAGCCACCATTCCATTCAGCAGGCCCACCGATGAGCCTCTCACCTGAGAAGTCCAGAGTCGAGAAGGCACAGGCTTCAACAGCTGCACTGCAGGAACTTTCACAATAGCCAAGACACGGAAGCAACCAAAATGTCCATAAACGAATGAATGGATAAAGAAGAAGTAGTCCATGTACACAATGGAATATTAGCCATGGAAAACAATGAAACACTTCTCTCTGAGGCACCATAGATGAGCCTAGAGATAATCACAGAACACGAGGTAAGTCGGAAAGCAAAAGACATATCTTATGATACCACTTAGAGGCGTTATCTAAGAACTGACACAAATGAACATATTTCCACAGAGGAAGACACTCACAGACTTAGAAAACAAACTATGCTTATCTAAAAAGAAAGGTGGGGGGAATGGAAAAATTAAGAGTACACTTACCATACGTGTACAGATACCTATTAAATACATATATCAAAAAGACCGGACATATAGCAAGGGAGGTCTATGGAACACTCTGCAATAATTTACATGGGAAGTGGATCTGTACGTGAACATATGTATGTAATGTACAAATGAACCAGATTGTGTACACCTAGGACAAACAATATTCTAATCATTACCGCGATAAAAAAATTAAAACAAGAAGTAAAGTGACATAAACTTATGGGGGTTTTTCCTGGCACATTCCATTGTAATTTACAACCTAGGAACAGGACTTCCAGAAAGGCTCTGCTGCCCTAGTAACCAGATTTGGGAATGGAGAAATGCTGCCGCCTTGTGGCCGTTTCCCACAACAGCAGCTTTAAGCCCAGTGCTAATGGTCACTAAATATTCACACTCATTGCGGGCCTGTACATGACACCTGCCCTCAAAAAACAAAAAACCCTGGGGTCGAAAATAGACCAAGAAATTCAAAAGAGGGCCACCTTTCAAGAAGGCAATTTCAACTGGTCTATTGTACTCACCGTTTGTTTAACAGAAATTTAAAACGGTGTGGAAAATGCTGAACACTAGGAATAATTAAACACATGCAAATCCAAATTACAAAAACCTATCAGCTCACACCAGTCAGAATGGCAATCAGAAAAAATTCTGCAAACAATAAATGCTGAAGGGGGTGTGGAGAAATGCCTACCCTTGGTTCAACGTGGAACATGGTAAGAGCCAGTAATGAAAACACAAAGGAGGTGCCTTGAAAAGGTAAATATTGAGCTACCATTCAATCAAGCATACCCACTTCTGGGCCTATCGCCTGAGAGGATGTGAATCAAAAGGTCACAGGCTGGGCTTCACTGGTGGCGCAGTGGTTGAGAGTCCGCCTGCCAATGCAGGGGACACGGGTTCGTGCCCCGGTCCGGGAAGAACCCACATGCTGCGGAGCGGCTAGTCCCATGAGCTATGGCTGCTGGGCCTGTGTGTCCGGAGCCTGTGCTCTGCAACGGGAGGGGCCACGGCAGTGAGAGGCCCACGTACCGCAAAAAATCAGAATAATAATAAAGAAACAGGCTGGCAATCCTGCACTCCAGCAATATTTACCATAGCCAACACTTGGAAGCAATGAAAATGTCCATCAACAGAGGAATTCACAAAGAAGAGGTGGTCCATGTACACACCGGAATATGACTCCAATAAAAAACTATATATTCATTTAAAAAAACAAAGATAAGTAAGGAGACGTCGGGTTTTGGGGGTTTATCCGGGCACATTCCCCTCTAACTTATAACCGAGGACCAACGCTGGCAGGAAGGTCGGATTCCCTAGTTACCAGATTGGGAAAAGCAGAAATGCTGCCGCCCTCTGGCCGTTACCTGCAACAGCAGCTTTAAAACCTGCGTTAAGGGTCACTTCCTATGCACCAGTACTGGAGGGCTGTAAATGAAACCTGCCCTCAAAGTGTCTTGAGGGAAGTAATGGCCAAAATAGTTCAAAATGTCACACATACTTCAAGAAAACAATTTGAAGAGCTAAGCTGTACTCACCGTTTGAAGGAAAAAAGGACATGCCAGAAAGCTCAATTTCAAGGGATTATGAGATGCATGCAAATCCAACCACAAAGAGGTATCAGCTCACACTAGTCAGAATAAACATCAGCAAAAAAACTACAAACAATAAATGCTGAAGGTGTTGTGGAGAAGTGCGTACCCTCAACTTGAAGTGGGATGTAACCTGGTAAGAGCCACTAATGAGAACCGAATGGAGGTGCCGTTATAAGGTAAACATTTGGCTACCATACGATCCAGCAGGCCCACTCCTGGGCCTATAACGTAAGAAGACAGAATTGGAAAGACACAGGCAGGCAAATGTGCATTGCTGCAATAGCCAAGACATGGAAGCAGCCAAAAAGTCCATCAACACATGTGTGGACAAAGAAGAACTGGTACATGTACAGACGGAATATTAGCCAAGGAAAAAAAGGACACAATGTCATTTGCAGCACTGTAGATGAGTCTACAGGTAATCACGCAACATGTAGTAAGTCAGAAAGAGAAAGACACATAGTGTATGGTATCACTTATAGGTGTTACCTAAAAATTGATACCAGTGAAGATGTTTCCACAGAGAAGGGCAATCACAGATTCATTAAACAAACTTATGGTTCACCAATGGAAAGGTGTGAGGATTGGATACATTCGGTCATTGGGGTTAAGAGACATATACAAACACAGGTGAAATATATAATCACCAAAAACCTACAGAATACCAAGAAAAGACTACTCAACATTCTCTCATAACGTACATGGGAAAAGGATCCCAGGAAGAATAGACATAGGTATATGTGTAAAAGAACCACATCTTGCACACCTAGAACAAGCAAAGCATTGTAATCAAACTTGCTGTGATAAAAAATATAAATTCAATTAAAAAACAACGAACAAGATGTAGTGGGACATAAACTTAAGGGGCTTTCTCCTGGCAAATTCCATTCTAAATTACAACCTAGAACACGACTTCCATTGACGTTCTGTTGCCCTAGTAACCAGATTTAGTAAAGGAGAGCTGCTGCCACCTTGTGGCCGTTTCACACAACAGCAGCTTTTAACCCAGTGCTAATGGTCAGTTGATATTCAAAATAATTGCAGGCGTGTAAATGACACCTGCCCTGAAAACAAATCCTGGGGTCGTATATCGACCAAAAAATTCGAAAGACGTCCACATTTCAAAACGACAGTTTCAAGAGGCATATTTTATGCACATTTGTCTTATGATTCTTTCTTTTTCTTTCTTTCTTTCTTTCTTTTGTTAAAAAAACGGGAATGGACAAAGGCTGAACATCAGGAATTAATAAAGCCATGCAAATCCAGTGTACCAAAACGTTCACCTCACAGCCGTCAGAATGATCATCAGCAAGAAAACTCTACAAAAAAATAAGTGCTGAAGGGGTTTTAGAGAACTGCATACCCTTTAGCTGCTGGTGGGATGTAACCTGGTAAGAGCCAGTAGTGAGAACAGAACGGAGGTGCGTTTAAAGGTAAAAATTGAGCTACCATGTGATCTGGTAGGCCCACTGATGGGCCTATCACCTGAGTAGACCAGAATCAAAAAGAAACAGCCTGCCAGGCCTTCAATTCAGCAACATGTACCATAGCCAAGACCTGGAAGAAACCAAAATGTCCACCAACAGAAAAATGTACCAAGAAGAAGTCGTCCGTGTACACAACGGAATATTAGCCATGAAAAAGCATGGAACAGTGCCGTTGCCACCACTACAGAAGGATCTAGAGATAATCACCCAACTTGAAGTAAGAAAGAAACCGAAAGACAGATATCCTATGACATCACTTATACGTGTTACCTAAAACTTGATACCCATGAAATAATTTCCAAGAGAAGGACACGCATAGATTCAGAAAACCAAATTATGTAGAACCAAATGGAAAGGTGTAGGGAATGTATGAATTAGGTTATGGGGTTTAACAGACATGTACTAATACATATGATATATATATATATATATATATATATATATATATAATCACAAAATAACTATGGAATACGAAGAGAGGTCTACTCAACACTCTATAATAACATACATGGGAAAGGATCCAAAGAGGAATAAACAGATACATTGATAAGATGAACCAGAAACTGTACACCCAGGAGAATCTACATTTTTATCAAATTTGCTCTGATCGTTCATAAAAATCAAATTTCAAAAGCAAACAACAATTTAGGAGATGTAAGCCCTTGGGGGTTTGCGCTGGCACATTCCACTCTAATTTGCAGCGTTCTAACATGATTTCCAGGAAAGCTCTGTTGCCCCAAATCCCAGAGTTGGAAATGAAGAAATGCTGCCGCCTTGTGGCCGTTTCCCACAAGGGCGGCTTTAAACCCACAGCTAATGGTCACTTAACATTCACAAGGACTCAGGGCTCTAAAGGACACCTGCCGTCAAAAAATGTCCCGAGGTAGGGAATGGCCAAAAAAAATTCAAAACTGGCAAAATTTTCAAGGAGATAGTATGGAGGGGAAAGTTTTACTCACTCTTTTTCAACAATGAGGAGAATGGATAAAAGCTCAACATCAGGAATTATTAGACTCATGAAAATCCAACCTCCAAGACGGTTTCAACTCACCCATGTCAACTACCATCAGCAAAAAGTTTACCAACAATAAATGCTGAAGGGGATTTAGAGAACTGTGTACCCTCTAGCTGCTGGTGAGATGTAAAGTGGTAACAGCCAATACTGAGAACAGAAAGGAGCTGCGTTTAAAAGTAAAACTTGAGCCACCATTCCATTCAGCAGGCCCACCGATGAGCCTCTCACCTGAGAAGTCCAGAGTCGAGAAGGCACAGGCTTCAACAGCTGCACTGCAGGAACTTTCACAATAGCCAAGACACGGAAGCAACCAAAATGTCCATAAACGAATGAATGGATAAAGAAGAAGTAGTCCATGTACACAATGGAATATTAGCCATGGAAAACAATGAAACACTTCTCTCTGAGGCACCATAGATGAGCCTAGAGATAATCACAGAACACGAGGTAAGTCGGAAAGCAAAAGACATATCTTATGATACCACTTAGAGGCGTTATCTAAGAACTGACACAAATGAACATATTTCCACAGAGGAAGACACTCACAGACTTAGAAAACAAACTATGCTTATCTAAAAAGAAAGGTGGGGGGAATGGAAAAATTAAGAGTACACTTACCATACGTGTACAGATACCTATTAAATACATATATCAAAAAGACCGGACATATAGCAAGGGAGGTCTATGGAACACTCTGCAATAATTTACATGGGAAGTGGATCTGTACGTGAACATATGTATGTAATGTACAAATGAACCAGATTGTGTACACCTAGGACAAACAATATTCTAATCATTACCGCGATAAAAAAATTAAAACAAGAAGTAAAGTGACATAAACTTATGGGGGTTTTTCCTGGCACATTCCATTGTAATTTACAACCTAGGAACAGGACTTCCAGAAAGGCTCTGCTGCCCTAGTAACCAGATTTGGGAATGGAGAAATGCTGCCGCCTTGTGGCCGTTTCCCACAACAGCAGCTTTAAGCCCAGTGCTAATGGTCACTAAATATTCACACTCATTGCGGGCCTGTACATGACACCTGCCCTCAAAAAACAAAAAACCCTGGGGTCGAAAATAGACCAAGAAATTCAAAAGAGGGCCACCTTTCAAGAAGGCAATTTCAACTGGTCTATTGTACTCACCGTTTGTTTAACAGAAATTTAAAACGGTGTGGAAAATGCTGAACACTAGGAATAATTAAACACATGCAAATCCAAATTACAAAAACCTATCAGCTCACACCAGTCAGAATGGCAATCAGAAAAAATTCTGCAAACAATAAATGCTGAAGGGGGTGTGGAGAAATGCCTACCCTTGGTTCAACGTGGAACATGGTAAGAGCCAGTAATGAAAACACAAAGGAGGTGCCTTGAAAAGGTAAATATTGAGCTACCATTCAATCAAGCATACCCACTTCTGGGCCTATCGCCTGAGAGGATGTGAATCAAAAGGTCACAGGCTGGGCTTCACTGGTGGCGCAGTGGTTGAGAGTCCGCCTGCCGATGCAGGGGACACGGGTTCGTGCCCCGGTCCGGGAAGAACCCACATGCTGCGGAGCGGCTAGTCCCATGAGCTATGGCTGCTGGGCCTGTGTGTCCGGAGCCTGTGCTCTGCAACGGGAGGGGCCACGGCAGTGAGAGGCCCACGTACCGCAAAAAATCAGAATAATAATAAAGAAACAGGCTGGCAATCCTGCACTCCAGCAATATTTACCATAGCCAACACTTGGAAGCAATGAAAATGTCCATCAACAGAGGAATTCACAAAGAAGAGGTGGTCCATGTACACACCGGAATATGACTCCAATAAAAAACTATATATTCATTTAAAAAAACAAAGATAAGTAAGGAGACGTCGGGTTTTGGGGGTTTATCCGGGCACATTCCCCTCTAACTTATAACCGAGGACCAACGCTGGCAGGAAGGTCGGATTCCCTAGTTACCAGATTGGGAAAAGCAGAAATGCTGCCGCCCTCTGGCCGTTACCTGCAACAGCAGCTTTAAAACCTGCGTTAAGGGTCACTTCCTATGCACCAGTACTGGAGGGCTGTAAATGAAACCTGCCCTCAAAGTGTCTTGAGGGAAGTAATGGCCAAAATAGTTCAAAATGTCACACATACTTCAAGAAAACAATTTGAAGAGCTAAGCTGTACTCACCGTTTGAAGGAAAAAAGGACATGCCAGAAAGCTCAATTTCAAGGGATTATGAGATGCATGCAAATCCAACCACAAAGAGGTATCAGCTCACACTAGTCAGAATAAACATCAGCAAAAAAACTACAAACAATAAATGCTGAAGGTGTTGTGGAGAAGTGCGTACCCTCAACTTGAAGTGGGATGTAACCTGGTAAGAGCCACTAATGAGAACCGAATGGAGGTGCTGTTATAAGGTAAACATTTGGCTACCATACGATCCAGCAGGCCCACTCCTGGGCCTATAACGTAAGAAGACAGAATTGGAAAGACACAGGCAGGCAAATGTGCATTGCTGCAATAGCCAAGACATGGAAGCAGCCAAAAAGTCCATCAACACATGTGTGGACAAAGAAGAACTGGTACATGTACAGACGGAATATTAGCCAAGGAAAAAAAGGACACAATGTCATTTGCAGCACTGTAGATGAGTCTACAGGTAATCACGCAACATGTAGTAAGTCAGAAAGAGAAAGACACATAGTGTATGGTATCACTTATAGGTGTTACCTAAAAATTGATACCAGTGAAGATGTTTCCACAGAGAAGGGCAATCACAGATTCATTAAACAAACTTATGGTTCACCAATGGAAAGGTGTGAGGATTGGATACATTCGGTCATTGGGGTTAAGAGACATATACAAACACAGGTGAAATATATAATCACCAAAAACCTACAGAATACCAAGAAAAGACTACTCAACATTCTCTCATAACGTACATGGGAAAAGGATCCCAGGAAGAATAGACATAGGTATATGTGTAAAAGAACCACATCTTGCACACCTAGAACAAGCAAAGCATTGTAATCAAACTTGCTGTGATAAAAAATATAAATTCAATTAAAAAACAACGAACAAGATGTAGTGGGACATAAACTTAAGGGGCTTTCTCCTGGCAAATTCCATTCTAAATTACAACCTAGAACACGACTTCCATTGACGTTCTGTTGCCCTAGTAACCAGATTTAGTAAAGGAGAGCTGCTGCCACCTTGTGGCCGTTTCACACAACAGCAGCTTTTAACCCAGTGCTAATGGTCAGTTGATATTCAAAATAATTGCAGGCGTGTAAATGACACCTGCCCTGAAAACAAATCCTGGGGTCGTATATCGACCAAAAAATTCGAAAGACGTCCACATTTCAAAACGACAGTTTCAAGAGGCATATTTTATGCACATTTGTCTTATGATTCTTTCTTTTTCTTTCTTTCTTTCTTTCTTTTGTTAAAAAAACGGGAATGGACAAAGGCTGAACATCAGGAATTAATAAAGCCATGCAAATCCAGTGTACCAAAACGTTCACCTCACAGCCGTCAGAATGATCATCAGCAAGAAAACTCTACAAAAAAATAAGTGCTGAAGGGGTTTTAGAGAACTGCATACCCTTTAGCTGCTGGTGGGATGTAACCTGGTAAGAGCCAGTAGTGAGAACAGAACGGAGGTGCGTTTAAAGGTAAAAATTGAGCTACCATGTGATCTGGTAGGCCCACTGATGGGCCTATCACCTGAGTAGACCAGAATCAAAAAGAAACAGCCTGCCAGGCCTTCAATTCAGCAACATGTACCATAGCCAAGACCTGGAAGAAACCAAAATGTCCACCAACAGAAAAATGTACCAAGAAGAAGTCGTCCGTGTACACAACGGAATATTAGCCATGAAAAAGCATGGAACAGTGCCGTTGCCACCACTACAGAAGGATCTAGAGATAATCACCCAACTTGAAGTAAGAAAGAAACCGAAAGACAGATATCCTATGACATCACTTATACGTGTTACCTAAAACTTGATACCCATGAAATAATTTCCAAGAGAAGGACACGCATAGATTCAGAAAACCAAATTATGTAGAACCAAATGGAAAGGTGTAGGGAATGTATGAATTAGGTTATGGGGTTTAACAGACATGTACTAATACATATGATATATATATATATATATATATATATATATATATATATAATCACAAAATAACTATGGAATACGAAGAGAGGTCTACTCAACACTCTATAATAACATACATGGGAAAGGATCCAAAGAGGAATAAACAGATACATTGATAGGATGAACCAGAAACTGTACACCCAGGAGAATCTACATTTTTATCAAATTTGCTCTGATCGTTCATAAAAATCAAATTTCAAAAGCAAACAACAATTTAGGAGATGTAAGCCCTTGGGGGTTTGCGCTGGCACATTCCACTCTAATTTGCAGCGTTCTAACATGATTTCCAGGAAAGCTCTGTTGCCCCAAATCCCAGAGTTGGAAATGAAGAAATGCTGCCGCCTTGTGGCCGTTTCCCACAAGGGCGGCTTTAAACCCACAGCTAATGGTCACTTAACATTCACAAGGACTCAGGGCTCTAAAGGACACCTGCCGTCAAAAAATGTCCCGAGGTAGGGAATGGCCAAAAAAAATTCAAAACTGGCAAAATTTTCAAGGAGATAGTATGGAGGGGAAAGTTTTACTCACTCTTTTTCAACAATGAGGAGAATGGATAAAAGCTCAACATCAGGAATTATTAGACTCATGAAAATCCAACCTCCAAGACGGTTTCAACTCACCCATGTCAACTACCATCAGCAAAAAGTTTACCAACAATAAATGCTGAAGGGGATTTAGAGAACTGTGTACCCTCTAGCTGCTGGTGAGATGTAAAGTGGTAACAGCCAATACTGAGAACAGAAAGGAGCTGCGTTTAAAAGTAAAACTTGAGCCACCATTCCATTCAGCAGGCCCACCGATGAGCCTCTCACCTGAGAAGTCCAGAGTCGAGAAGGCACAGGCTTCAACAGCTGCACTGCAGGAACTTTCACAATAGCCAAGACACGGAAGCAACCAAAATGTCCATAAACGAATGAATGGATAAAGAAGAAGTAGTCCATGTACACAATGGAATATTAGCCATGGAAAACAATGAAACACTTCTCTCTGAGGCACCATAGATGAGCCTAGAGATAATCACAGAACACGAGGTAAGTCGGAAAGCAAAAGACATATCTTATGATACCACTTAGAGGCGTTATCTAAGAACTGACACAAATGAACATATTTCCACAGAGGAAGACACTCACAGACTTAGAAAACAAACTATGCTTATCTAAAAAGAAAGGTGGGGGGAATGGAAAAATTAAGAGTACACTTACCATACGTGTACAGATACCTATTAAATACATATATCAAAAAGACCGGACATATAGCAAGGGAGGTCTATGGAACACTCTGCAATAATTTACATGGGAAGTGGATCTGTACGTGAACATATGTATGTAATGTACAAATGAACCAGATTGTGTACACCTAGGACAAACAATATTCTAATCATTACCGCGATAAAAAAATTAAAACAAGAAGTAAAGTGACATAAACTTATGGGGGTTTTTCCTGGCACATTCCATTGTAATTTACAACCTAGGAACAGGACTTCCAGAAAGGCTCTGCTGCCCTAGTAACCAGATTTGGGAATGGAGAAATGCTGCCGCCTTGTGGCCGTTTCCCACAACAGCAGCTTTAAGCCCAGTGCTAATGGTCACTAAATATTCACACTCATTGCGGGCCTGTACATGACACCTGCCCTCAAAAAACAAAAAACCCTGGGGTCGAAAATAGACCAAGAAATTCAAAAGAGGGCCACCTTTCAAGAAGGCAATTTCAACTGGTCTATTGTACTCACCGTTTGTTTAACAGAAATTTAAAACGGTGTGGAAAATGCTGAACACTAGGAATAATTAAACACATGCAAATCCAAATTACAAAAACCTATCAGCTCACACCAGTCAGAATGGCAATCAGAAAAAATTCTGCAAACAATAAATGCTGAAGGGGGTGTGGAGAAATGCCTACCCTTGGTTCAACGTGGAACATGGTAAGAGCCAGTAATGAAAACACAAAGGAGGTGCCTTGAAAAGGTAAATATTGAGCTACCATTCAATCAAGCATACCCACTTCTGGGCCTATCGCCTGAGAGGATGTGAATCAAAAGGTCACAGGCTGGGCTTCACTGGTGGCGCAGTGGTTGAGAGTCCGCCTGCCGATGCAGGGGGACACGGGTTCGTGCCCCGGTCCGGGAAGAACCCACATGCTGCGGAGCGGCTAGTCCCATGAGCTATGGTGCTGGGCCTGTGTGTCCGGAGCCTGTGCTCTGCAACGGGAGGGGCCACGGCAGTGAGAGGCCCACGTACCGCAAAAAATCAGAATAATAATAAAGAAACAGGCTGGCAATCCTGCACTCCAGCAATATTTACCATAGCCAACACTTGGAAGCAATGAAAATGTCCATCAACAGAGGAATTCACAAAGAAGAGGTGGTCCATGTACACACCGGAATATGACTCCAATAAAAAACTATATATTCATTTAAAAAAACAAAGATAAGTAAGGAGACGTCGGGTTTTGGGGGTTTATCCGGGCACATTCCCCTCTAACTTATAACCGAGGACCAACGCTGGCAGGAAGGTCGGATTCCCTAGTTACCAGATTGGGAAAAGCAGAAATGCTGCCGCCCTCTGGCCGTTACCTGCAACAGCAGCTTTAAAACCTGCATTAAGGGTCACTTCCTATGCACCAGTACTGGAGGGCTGTAAATGAAACCTGCCCTCAAAGTGTCTTGAGGGAAGTAATGGCCAAAATAGTTCAAAATGTCACACATACTTCAAGAAAACAATTTGAAGAGCTAAGCTGTACTCACCGTTTGAAGGAAAAAAGGACATGCCAGAAAGCTCAATTTCAAGGGATTATGAGATGCATGCAAATCCAACCACAAAGAGGTATCAGCTCACACTAGTCAGAATAAACATCAGCAAAAAAACTACAAACAATAAATGCTGAAGGTGTTGTGGAGAAGTGCGTACCCTCAACTTGAAGTGGGATGTAACCTGGTAAGAGCCACTAATGAGAACCGAATGGAGGTGCCGTTATAAGGTAAACATTTGGCTACCATACGATCCAGCAGGCCCACTCCTGGGCCTATAACGTAAGAAGACAGAATTGGAAAGACACAGGCAGGCAAATGTGCATTGCTGCAATAGCCAAGACATGGAAGCAGCCAAAAAGTCCATCAACACATGTGTGGACAAAGAAGAACTGGTACATGTACAGACGGAATATTAGCCAAGGAAAAAAAGGACACAATGTCATTTGCAGCACTGTAGATGAGTCTACAGGTAATCACGCAACATGTAGTAAGTCAGAAAGAGAAAGACACATAGTGTATGGTATCACTTATAGGTGTTACCTAAAAATTGATACCAGTGAAGATGTTTCCACAGAGAAGGGCAATCACAGATTCATTAAACAAACTTATGGTTCACCAATGGAAAGGTGTGAGGATTGGATACATTCGGTCATTGGGGTTAAGAGACATATACAAACACAGGTGAAATATATAATCACCAAAAACCTACAGAATACCAAGAAAAGACTACTCAACATTCTCTCATAACGTACATGGGAAAAGGATCCCAGGAAGAATAGACATAGGTATATGTGTAAAAGAACCACATCTTGCACACCTAGAACAAGCAAAGCATTGTAATCAAACTTGCTGTGATAAAAAATATAAATTCAATTAAAAAACAACGAACAAGATGTAGTGGGACATAAACTTAAGGGGCTTTCTCCTGGCAAATTCCATTCTAAATTACAACCTAGAACACGACTTCCATTGACGTTCTGTTGCCCTAGTAACCAGATTTAGTAAAGGAGAGCTGCTGCCACCTTGTGGCCGTTTCACACAACAGCAGCTTTTAACCCAGTGCTAATGGTCAGTTGATATTCAAAATAATTGCAGGCGTGTAAATGACACCTGCCCTGAAAACAAATCCTGGGGTCGTATATCGACCAAAAAATTCGAAAGACGTCCACATTTCAAAACGACAGTTTCAAGAGGCATATTTTATGCACATTTGTCTTATGATTCTTTCTTTTTCTTTCTTTCTTTCTTTCTTTTGTTAAAAAAACGGGAATGGACAAAGGCTGAACATCAGGAATTAATAAAGCCATGCAAATCCAGTGTACCAAAACGTTCACCTCACAGCCGTCAGAATGATCATCAGCAAGAAAACTCTACAAAAAAATAAGTGCTGAAGGGGTTTTAGAGAACTGCATACCCTTTAGCTGCTGGTGGGATGTAACCTGGTAAGAGCCAGTAGTGAGAACAGAACGGAGGTGCGTTTAAAGGTAAAAATTGAGCTACCATGTGATCTGGTAGGCCCACTGATGGGCCTATCACCTGAGTAGACCAGAATCAAAAAGAAACAGCCTGCCAGGCCTTCAATTCAGCAACATGTACCATAGCCAAGACCTGGAAGAAACCAAAATGTCCACCAACAGAAAAATGTACCAAGAAGAAGTCGTCCGTGTACACAACGGAATATTAGCCATGAAAAAGCATGGAACAGTGCCGTTGCCACCACTACAGAAGGATCTAGAGATAATCACCCAACTTGAAGTAAGAAAGAAACCGAAAGACAGATATCCTATGACATCACTTATACGTGTTACCTAAAACTTGATACCCATGAAATAATTTCCAAGAGAAGGACACGCATAGATTCAGAAAACCAAATTATGTAGAACCAAATGGAAAGGTGTAGGGAATGTATGAATTAGGTTATGGGGTTTAACAGACATGTACTAATACATATGATATATATATATATATATATATATATATATATATAATCACAAAATAACTATGGAATACGAAGAGAGGTCTACTCAACACTCTATAATAACATACATGGGAAAGGATCCAAAGAGGAATAAACAGATACATTGATAGGATGAACCAGAAACTGTACACCCAGGAGAATCTACATTTTTATCAAATTTGCTCTGATCGTTCATAAAAATCAAATTTCAAAAGCAAACAACAATTTAGGAGATGTAAGCCCTTGGGGGTTTGCGCTGGCACATTCCACTCTAATTTGCAGCGTTCTAACATGATTTCCAGGAAAGCTCTGTTGCCCCAAATCCCAGAGTTGGAAATGAAGAAATGCTGCCGCCTTGTGGCCGTTTCCCACAAGGGCGGCTTTAAACCCACAGCTAATGGTCACTTAACATTCACAAGGACTCAGGGCTCTAAAGGACACCTGCCGTCAAAAAATGTCCCGAGGTAGGGAATGGCCAAAAAAAATTCAAAACTGGCAAAATTTTCAAGGAGATAGTATGGAGGGGAAAGTTTTACTCACTCTTTTTCAACAATGAGGAGAATGGATAAAAGCTCAACATCAGGAATTATTAGACTCATGAAAATCCAACCTCCAAGACGGTTTCAACTCACCCATGTCAACTACCATCAGCAAAAAGTTTACCAACAATAAATGCTGAAGGGGATTTAGAGAACTGTGTACCCTCTAGCTGCTGGTGAGATGTAAAGTGGTAACAGCCAATACTGAGAACAGAAAGGAGCTGCGTTTAAAAGTAAAACTTGAGCCACCATTCCATTCAGCAGGCCCACCGATGAGCCTCTCACCTGAGAAGTCCAGAGTCGAGAAGGCACAGGCTTCAACAGCTGCACTGCAGGAACTTTCACAATAGCCAAGACACGGAAGCAACCAAAATGTCCATAAACGAATGAATGGATAAAGAAGAAGTAGTCCATGTACACAATGGAATATTAGCCATGGAAAACAATGAAACACTTCTCTCTGAGGCACCATAGATGAGCCTAGAGATAATCACAGAACACGAGGTAAGTCGGAAAGCAAAAGACATATCTTATGATACCACTTAGAGGCGTTATCTAAGAACTGACACAAATGAACATATTTCCACAGAGGAAGACACTCACAGACTTAGAAAACAAACTATGCTTATCTAAAAAGAAAGGTGGGGGGAATGGAAAAATTAAGAGTACACTTACCATACGTGTACAGATACCTATTAAATACATATATCAAAAAGACCGGACATATAGCAAGGGAGGTCTATGGAACACTCTGCAATAATTTACATGGGAAGTGGATCTGTACGTGAACATATGTATGTAATGTACAAATGAACCAGATTGTGTACACCTAGGACAAACAATATTCTAATCATTACCGCGATAAAAAAATTAAAACAAGAAGTAAAGTGACATAAACTTATGGGGGTTTTTCCTGGCACATTCCATTGTAATTTACAACCTAGGAACAGGACTTCCAGAAAGGCTCTGCTGCCCTAGTAACCAGATTTGGGAATGGAGAAATGCTGCCGCCTTGTGGCCGTTTCCCACAACAGCAGCTTTAAGCCCAGTGCTAATGGTCACTAAATATTCACACTCATTGCGGGCCTGTACATGACACCTGCCCTCAAAAAACAAAAAACCCTGGGGTCGAAAATAGACCAAGAAATTCAAAAGAGGGCCACCTTTCAAGAAGGCAATTTCAACTGGTCTATTGTACTCACCGTTTGTTTAACAGAAATTTAAAACGGTGTGGAAAATGCTGAACACTAGGAATAATTAAACACATGCAAATCCAAATTACAAAAACCTATCAGCTCACACCAGTCAGAATGGCAATCAGAAAAAATTCTGCAAACAATAAATGCTGAAGGGGGTGTGGAGAAATGCCTACCCTTGGTTCAACGTGGAACATGGTAAGAGCCAGTAATGAAAACACAAAGGAGGTGCCTTGAAAAGGTAAATATTGAGCTACCATTCAATCAAGCATACCCACTTCTGGGCCTATCGCCTGAGAGGATGTGAATCAAAAGGTCACAGGCTGGGCTTCACTGGTGGCGCAGTGGTTGAGAGTCCGCCTGCCGATGCAGGGGACACGGGTTCGTGCCCCGGTCCGGGAAGAACCCACATGCTGCGGAGCGGCTAGTCCCATGAGCTATGGCTGCTGGGCCTGTGTGTCCGGAGCCTGTGCTCTGCAACGGGAGGGGCCACGGCAGTGAGAGGCCCACGTACCGCAAAAAATCAGAATAATAATAAAGAAACAGGCTGGCAATCCTGCACTCCAGCAATATTTACCATAGCCAACACTTGGAAGCAATGAAAATGTCCATCAACAGAGGAATTCACAAAGAAGAGGTGGTCCATGTACACACCGGAATATGACTCCAATAAAAAACTATATATTCATTTAAAAAAACAAAGATAAGTAAGGAGACGTCGGGTTTTGGGGGTTTATCCGGGCACATTCCCCTCTAACTTATAACCGAGGACCAACGCTGGCAGGAAGGTCGGATTCCCTAGTTACCAGATTGGGAAAAGCAGAAATGCTGCCGCCCTCTGGCCGTTACCTGCAACAGCAGCTTTAAAACCTGCGTTAAGGGTCACTTCCTATGCACCAGTACTGGAGGGCTGTAAATGAAACCTGCCCTCAAAGTGTCTTGAGGGAAGTAATGGCCAAAATAGTTCAAAATGTCACACATACTTCAAGAAAACAATTTGAAGAGCTAAGCTGTACTCACCGTTTGAAGGAAAAAAGGACATGCCAGAAAGCTCAATTTCAAGGGATTATGAGATGCATGCAAATCCAACCACAAAGAGGTATCAGCTCACACTAGTCAGAATAAACATCAGCAAAAAAACTACAAACAATAAATGCTGAAGGTGTTGTGGAGAAGTGCGTACCCTCAACTTGAAGTGGGATGTAACCTGGTAAGAGCCACTAATGAGAACCGAATGGAGGTGCCGTTATAAGGTAAACATTTGGCTACCATACGATCCAGCAGGCCCACTCCTGGGCCTATAACGTAAGAAGACAGAATTGGAAAGACACAGGCAGGCAAATGTGCATTGCTGCAATAGCCAAGACATGGAAGCAGCCAAAAAGTCCATCAACACATGTGTGGACAAAGAAGAACTGGTACATGTACAGACGGAATATTAGCCAAGGAAAAAAAGGACACAATGTCATTTGCAGCACTGTAGATGAGTCTACAGGTAATCACGCAACATGTAGTAAGTCAGAAAGAGAAAGACACATAGTGTATGGTATCACTTATAGGTGTTACCTAAAAATTGATACCAGTGAAGATGTTTCCACAGAGAAGGGCAATCACAGATTCATTAAACAAACTTATGGTTCACCAATGGAAAGGTGTGAGGATTGGATACATTCGGTCATTGGGGTTAAGAGACATATACAAACACAGGTGAAATATATAATCACCAAAAACCTACAGAATACCAAGAAAAGACTACTCAACATTCTCTCATAACGTACATGGGAAAAGGATCCCAGGAAGAATAGACATAGGTATATGTGTAAAAGAACCACATCTTGCACACCTAGAACAAGCAAAGCATTGTAATCAAACTTGCTGTGATAAAAAATATAAATTCAATTAAAAAACAACGAACAAGATGTAGTGGGACATAAACTTAAGGGGCTTTCTCCTGGCAAATTCCATTCTAAATTACAACCTAGAACACGACTTCCATTGACGTTCTGTTGCCCTAGTAACCAGATTTAGTAAAGGAGAGCTGCTGCCACCTTGTGGCCGTTTCACACAACAGCAGCTTTTAACCCAGTGCTAATGGTCAGTTGATATTCAAAATAATTGCAGGCGTGTAAATGACACCTGCCCTGAAAACAAATCCTGGGGTCGTATATCGACCAAAAAATTCGAAAGACGTCCACATTTCAAAACGACAGTTTCAAGAGGCATATTTTATGCACATTTGTCTTATGATTCTTTCTTTTTCTTTCTTTCTTTCTTTCTTTTGTTAAAAAAACGGGAATGGACAAAGGCTGAACATCAGGAATTAATAAAGCCATGCAAATCCAGTGTACCAAAACGTTCACCTCACAGCCGTCAGAATGATCATCAGCAAGAAAACTCTACAAAAAAATAAGTGCTGAAGGGGTTTTAGAGAACTGCATACCCTTTAGCTGCTGGTGGGATGTAACCTGGTAAGAGCCAGTAGTGAGAACAGAACGGAGGTGCGTTTAAAGGTAAAAATTGAGCTACCATGTGATCTGGTAGGCCCACTGATGGGCCTATCACCTGAGTAGACCAGAATCAAAAAGAAACAGCCTGCCAGGCCTTCAATTCAGCAACATGTACCATAGCCAAGACCTGGAAGAAACCAAAATGTCCACCAACAGAAAAATGTACCAAGAAGAAGTCGTCCGTGTACACAACGGAATATTAGCCATGAAAAAGCATGGAACAGTGCCGTTGCCACCACTACAGAAGGATCTAGAGATAATCACCCAACTTGAAGTAAGAAAGAAACCGAAAGACAGATATCCTATGACATCACTTATACGTGTTACCTAAAACTTGATACCCATGAAATAATTTCCAAGAGAAGGACACGCATAGATTCAGAAAACCAAATTATGTAGAACCAAATGGAAAGGTGTAGGGAATGTATGAATTAGGTTATGGGGTTTAACAGACATGTACTAATACATATGATATATATATATATATAATCACAAAATAACTATGGAATACGAAGAGAGGTCTACTCAACACTCTATAATAACATACATGGGAAAGGATCCAAAGAGGAATAAACAGATACATTGATAGGATGAACCAGAAACTGTACACCCAGGAGAATCTACATTTTTATCAAATTTGCTCTGATCGTTCATAAAAATCAAATTTCAAAAGCAAACAACAATTTAGGAGATGTAAGCCCTTGGGGGTTTGCGCTGGCACATTCCACTCTAATTTGCAGCGTTCTAACATGATTTCCAGGAAAGCTCTGTTGCCCCAAATCCCAGAGTTGGAAATGAAGAAATGCTGCCGCCTTGTGGCCGTTTCCCACAAGGGCGGCTTTAAACCCACAGCTAATGGTCACTTAACATTCACAAGGACTCAGGGCTCTAAAGGACACCTGCCGTCAAAAAATGTCCCGAGGTAGGGAATGGCCAAAAAAAATTCAAAACTGGCAAAATTTTCAAGGAGATAGTATGGAGGGGAAAGTTTTACTCACTCTTTTTCAACAATGAGGAGAATGGATAAAAGCTCAACATCAGGAATTATTAGACTCATGAAAATCCAACCTCCAAGACGGTTTCAACTCACCCATGTCAACTACCATCAGCAAAAAGTTTACCAACAATAAATGCTGAAGGGGATTTAGAGAACTGTGTACCCTCTAGCTGCTGGTGAGATGTAAAGTGGTAACAGCCAATACTGAGAACAGAAAGGAGCTGCGTTTAAAAGTAAAACTTGAGCCACCATTCCATTCAGCAGGCCCACCGATGAGCCTCTCACCTGAGAAGTCCAGAGTCGAGAAGGCACAGGCTTCAACAGCTGCACTGCAGGAACTTTCACAATAGCCAAGACACGGAAGCAACCAAAATGTCCATAAACGAATGAATGGATAAAGAAGAAGTAGTCCATGTACACAATGGAATATTAGCCATGGAAAACAATGAAACACTTCTCTCTGAGGCACCATAGATGAGCCTAGAGATAATCACAGAACACGAGGTAAGTCGGAAAGCAAAAGACATATCTTATGATACCACTTAGAGGCGTTATCTAAGAACTGACACAAATGAACATATTTCCACAGAGGAAGACACTCACAGACTTAGAAAACAAACTATGCTTATCTAAAAAGAAAGGTGGGGGGAATGGAAAAATTAAGAGTACACTTACCATACGTGTACAGATACCTATTAAATACATATATCAAAAAGACCGGACATATAGCAAGGGAGGTCTATGGAACACTCTGCAATAATTTACATGGGAAGTGGATCTGTACGTGAACATATGTATGTAATGTACAAATGAACCAGATTGTGTACACCTAGGACAAACAATATTCTAATCATTACCGCGATAAAAAAATTAAAACAAGAAGTAAAGTGACATAAACTTATGGGGGTTTTTCCTGGCACATTCCATTGTAATTTACAACCTAGGAACAGGACTTCCAGAAAGGCTCTGCTGCCCTAGTAACCAGATTTGGGAATGGAGAAATGCTGCCGCCTTGTGGCCGTTTCCCACAACAGCAGCTTTAAGCCCAGTGCTAATGGTCACTAAATATTCACACTCATTGCGGGCCTGTAAATGACACCTGCCCTCAAAAAAAAAAACAAAACCCTGGGGTCGAAAATAGACCAAGAAATTCAAAAGAGGGCCACCTTTCAAGAAGGCAATTTCAACTGGTCTATTGTACTCACCGTTTGTTTAACAGAAATTTAAAACGGTGTGGAAAATGCTGAACACTAGGAATAATTAAACACATGCAAATCCAAATTACAAAAACCTATCAGCTCACACCAGTCAGAATGGCAATCAGAAAAAATTCTGCAAACAATAAATGCTGAAGGGGGTGTGGAGAAATGCCTACCCTTGGTTCAACGTGGAACATGGTAAGAGCCAGTAATGAAAACACAAAGGAGGTGCCTTGAAAAGGTAAATATTGAGCTACCATTCAATCAAGCATACCCACTTCTGGGCCTATCGCCTGAGAGGATGTGAATCAAAAGGTCACAGGCTGGGCTTCACTGGTGGCGCAGTGGTTGAGAGTCCGCCTGCCGATGCAGGGGACACGGGTTCGTGCCCCGGTCCGGGAAGAACCCACATGCTGCGGAGCGGCTAGTCCCATGAGCTATGGCTGCTGGGCCTGTGTGTCCGGAGCCTGTGCTCTGCAACGGGAGGGGCCACGGCAGTGAGAGGCCCACGTACCGCAAAAAATCAGAATAATAATAAAGAAACAGGCTGGCAATCCTGCACTCCAGCAATATTTACCATAGCCAACACTTGGAAGCAATGAAAATGTCCATCAACAGAGGAATTCACAAAGAAGAGGTGGTCCATGTACACACCGGAATATGACTCCAATAAAAAACTATATATTCATTTAAAAAAACAAAGATAAGTAAGGAGACGTCGGGTTTTGGGGGTTTATCCGGGCACATTCCCCTCTAACTTATAACCGAGGACCAACGCTGGCAGGAAGGTCGGATTCCCTAGTTACCAGATTGGGAAAAGCAGAAATGCTGCCGCCCTCTGGCCGTTACCTGCAACAGCAGCTTTAAAACCTGCGTTAAGGGTCACTTCCTATGCACCAGTACTGGAGGGCTGTAAATGAAACCTGCCCTCAAAGTGTCTTGAGGGAAGTAATGGCCAAAATAGTTCAAAATGTCACACATACTTCAAGAAAACAATTTGAAGAGCTAAGCTGTACTCACCGTTTGAAGGAAAAAAGGACATGCCAGAAAGCTCAATTTCAAGGGATTATGAGATGCATGCAAATCCAACCACAAAGAGGTATCAGCTCACACTAGTCAGAATAAACATCAGCAAAAAAACTACAAACAATAAATGCTGAAGGTGTTGTGGAGAAGTGCGTACCCTCAACTTGAAGTGGGATGTAACCTGGTAAGAGCCACTAATGAGAACCGAATGGAGGTGCCGTTATAAGGTAAACATTTGGCTACCATACGATCCAGCAGGCCCACTCCTGGGCCTATAACGTAAGAAGACAGAATTGGAAAGACACAGGCAGGCAAATGTGCATTGCTGCAATAGCCAAGACATGGAAGCAGCCAAAAAGTCCATCAACACATGTGTGGACAAAGAAGAACTGGTACATGTACAGACGGAATATTAGCCAAGGAAAAAAAGGACACAATGTCATTTGCAGCACTGTAGATGAGTCTACAGGTAATCACGCAACATGTAGTAAGTCAGAAAGAGAAAGACACATAGTGTATGGTATCACTTATAGGTGTTACCTAAAAATTGATACCAGTGAAGATGTTTCCACAGAGAAGGGCAATCACAGATTCATTAAACAAACTTATGGTTCACCAATGGAAAGGTGTGAGGATTGGATACATTCGGTCATTGGGGTTAAGAGACATATACAAACACAGGTGAAATATATAATCACCAAAAACCTACAGAATACCAAGAAAAGACTACTCAACATTCTCTCATAACGTACATGGGAAAAGGATCCCAGGAAGAATAGACATAGGTATATGTGTAAAAGAACCACATCTTGCACACCTAGAACAAGCAAAGCATTGTAATCAAACTTGCTGTGATAAAAAATATAAATTCAATTAAAAAACAACGAACAAGATGTAGTGGGACATAAACTTAAGGGGCTTTCTCCTGGCAAATTCCATTCTAAATTACAACCTAGAACACGACTTCCATTGACGTTCTGTTGCCCTAGTAACCAGATTTAGTAAAGGAGAGCTGCTGCCACCTTGTGGCCGTTTCACACAACAGCAGCTTTTAACCCAGTGCTAATGGTCAGTTGATATTCAAAATAATTGCAGGCGTGTAAATGACACCTGCCCTGAAAACAAATCCTGGGGTCGTATATCGACCAAAAAATTCGAAAGACGTCCACATTTCAAAACGACAGTTTCAAGAGGCATATTTTATGCACATTTGTCTTATGATTCTTTCTTTTTCTTTCTTTCTTTCTTTCTTTTGTTAAAAAAACGGGAATGGACAAAGGCTGAACATCAGGAATTAATAAAGCCATGCAAATCCAGTGTACCAAAACGTTCACCTCACAGCCGTCAGAATGATCATCAGCAAGAAAACTCTACAAAAAAATAAGTGCTGAAGGGGTTTTAGAGAACTGCATACCCTTTAGCTGCTGGTGGGATGTAACCTGGTAAGAGCCAGTAGTGAGAACAGAACGGAGGTGCGTTTAAAGGTAAAAATTGAGCTACCATGTGATCTGGTAGGCCCACTGATGGGCCTATCACCTGAGTAGACCAGAATCAAAAAGAAACAGCCTGCCAGGCCTTCAATTCAGCAACATGTACCATAGCCAAGACCTGGAAGAAACCAAAATGTCCACCAACAGAAAAATGTACCAAGAAGAAGTCGTCCGTGTACACAACGGAATATTAGCCATGAAAAAGCATGGAACAGTGCCGTTGCCACCACTACAGAAGGATCTAGAGATAATCACCCAACTTGAAGTAAGAAAGAAACCGAAAGACAGATATCCTATGACATCACTTATACGTGTTACCTAAAACTTGATACCCATGAAATAATTTCCAAGAGAAGGACACGCATAGATTCAGAAAACCAAATTATGTAGAACCAAATGGAAAGGTGTAGGGAATGTATGAATTAGGTTATGGGGTTTAACAGACATGTACTAATACATATGATATATATATATATATATATATATATATATATATATATATAATCACAAAATAACTATGGAATACGAAGAGAGGTCTACTCAACACTCTATAATAACATACATGGGAAAGGATCCAAAGAGGAATAAACAGATACATTGATAGGATGAACCAGAAACTGTACACCCAGGAGAATCTACATTTTTATCAAACTTGCTCTGATCGTTCATAAAAATCAAATTTCAAAAGCAAACAACAATTTAGGAGATGTAAGCCCTTGGGGGTTTGCGCTGGCACATTCCACTCTAATTTGCAGCGTTCTAACATGATTTCCAGGAAAGCTCTGTTGCCCCAAATCCCAGAGTTGGAAATGAAGAAATGCTGCCGCCTTGTGGCCGTTTCCCACAAGGGCGGCTTTAAACCCACAGCTAATGGTCACTTAACATTCACAAGGACTCAGGGCTCTAAAGGACACCTGCCGTCAAAAAATGTCCCGAGGTAGGGAATGGCCAAAAAAAATTCAAAACTGGCAAAATTTTCAAGGAGATAGTATGGAGGGGAAAGTTTTACTCACTCTTTTTCAACAATGAGGAGAATGGATAAAAGCTCAACATCAGGAATTATTAGACTCATGAAAATCCAACCTCCAAGACGGTTTCAACTCACCCATGTCAACTACCATCAGCAAAAAGTTTACCAACAATAAATGCTGAAGGGGATTTAGAGAACTGTGTACCCTCTAGCTGCTGGTGAGATGTAAAGTGGTAACAGCCAATACTGAGAACAGAAAGGAGCTGCGTTTAAAAGTAAAACTTGAGCCACCATTCCATTCAGCAGGCCCACCGATGAGCCTCTCACCTGAGAAGTCCAGAGTCGAGAAGGCACAGGCTTCAACAGCTGCACTGCAGGAACTTTCACAATAGCCAAGACACGGAAGCAACCAAAATGTCCATAAACGAATGAATGGATAAAGAAGAAGTAGTCCATGTACACAATGGAATATTAGCCATGGAAAACAATGAAACACTTCTCTCTGAGGCACCATAGATGAGCCTAGAGATAATCACAGAACACGAGGTAAGTCGGAAAGCAAAAGACATATCTTATGATACCACTTAGAGGCGTTATCTAAGAACTGACACAAATGAACATATTTCCACAGAGGAAGACACTCACAGACTTAGAAAACAAACTATGCTTATCTAAAAAGAAAGGTGGGGGGAATGGAAAAATTAAGAGTACACTTACCATACGTGTACAGATACCTATTAAATACATATATCAAAAAGACCGGACATATAGCAAGGGAGGTCTATGGAACACTCTGCAATAATTTACATGGGAAGTGGATCTGTACGTGAACATATGTATGTAATGTACAAATGAACCAGATTGTGTACACCTAGGACAAACAATATTCTAATCATTACCGCGATAAAAAAATTAAAACAAGAAGTAAAGTGACATAAACTTATGGGGGTTTTTCCTGGCACATTCCATTGTAATTTACAACCTAGGAACAGGACTTCCAGAAAGGCTCTGCTGCCCTAGTAACCAGATTTGGGAATGGAGAAATGCTGCCGCCTTGTGGCCGTTTCCCACAACAGCAGCTTTAAGCCCAGTGCTAATGGTCACTAAATATTCACACTCATTGCGGGCCTGTACATGACACCTGCCCTCAAAAAACAAAAAACCCTGGGGTCGAAAATAGACCAAGAAATTCAAAAGAGGGCCACCTTTCAAGAAGGCAATTTCAACTGGTCTATTGTACTCACCGTTTGTTTAACAGAAATTTAAAACGGTGTGGAAAATGCTGAACACTAGGAATAATTAAACACATGCAAATCCAAATTACAAAAACCTATCAGCTCACACCAGTCAGAATGGCAATCAGAAAAAATTCTGCAAACAATAAATGCTGAAGGGGGTGTGGAGAAATGCCTACCCTTGGTTCAACGTGGAACATGGTAAGAGCCAGTAATGAAAACACAAAGGAGGTGCCTTGAAAAGGTAAATATTGAGCTACCATTCAATCAAGCATACCCACTTCTGGGCCTATCGCCTGAGAGGATGTGAATCAAAAGGTCACAGGCTGGGCTTCACTGGTGGCGCAGTGGTTGAGAGTCCGCCTGCCAATGCAGGGGACACGGGTTCGTGCCCCGGTCCGGGAAGAACCCACATGCTGCGGAGCGGCTAGTCCCATGAGCTATGGCTGCTGGGCCTGTGTGTCCGGAGCCTGTGCTCTGCAACGGGAGGGGCCACGGCAGTGAGAGGCCCACGTACCGCAAAAAATCAGAATAATAATAAAGAAACAGGCTGGCAATCCTGCACTCCAGCAATATTTACCATAGCCAACACTTGGAAGCAATGAAAATGTCCATCAACAGAGGAATTCACAAAGAAGAGGTGGTCCATGTACACACCGGAATATGACTCCAATAAAAAACTATATATTCATTTAAAAAAACAAAGATAAGTAAGGAGACGTCGGGTTTTGGGGGTTTATCCGGGCACATTCCCCTCTAACTTATAACCGAGGACCAACGCTGGCAGGAAGGTCGGATTCCCTAGTTACCAGATTGGGAAAAGCAGAAATGCTGCCGCCCTCTGGCCGTTACCTGCAACAGCAGCTTTAAAACCTGCGTTAAGGGTCACTTCCTATGCACCAGTACTGGAGGGCTGTAAATGAAACCTGCCCTCAAAGTGTCTTGAGGGAAGTAATGGCCAAAATAGTTCAAAATGTCACACATACTTCAAGAAAACAATTTGAAGAGCTAAGCTGTACTCACCGTTTGAAGGAAAAAAGGACATGCCAGAAAGCTCAATTTCAAGGGATTATGAGATGCATGCAAATCCAACCACAAAGAGGTATCAGCTCACACTAGTCAGAATAAACATCAGCAAAAAAACTACAAACAATAAATGCTGAAGGTGTTGTGGAGAAGTGCGTACCCTCAACTTGAAGTGGGATGTAACCTGGTAAGAGCCACTAATGAGAACCGAATGGAGGTGCCGTTATAAGGTAAACATTTGGCTACCATACGATCCAGCAGGCCCACTCCTGGGCCTATAACGTAAGAAGACAGAATTGGAAAGACACAGGCAGGCAAATGTGCATTGCTGCAATAGCCAAGACATGGAAGCAGCCAAAAAGTCCATCAACACATGTGTGGACAAAGAAGAACTGGTACATGTACAGACGGAATATTAGCCAAGGAAAAAAAGGACACAATGTCATTTGCAGCACTGTAGATGAGTCTACAGGTAATCACGCAACATGTAGTAAGTCAGAAAGAGAAAGACACATAGTGTATGGTATCACTTATAGGTGTTACCTAAAAATTGATACCAGTGAAGATGTTTCCACAGAGAAGGGCAATCACAGATTCATTAAACAAACTTATGGTTCACCAATGGAAAGGTGTGAGGATTGGATACATTCGGTCATTGGGGTTAAGAGACATATACAAACACAGGTGAAATATATAATCACCAAAAACCTACAGAATACCAAGAAAAGACTACTCAACATTCTCTCATAACGTACATGGGAAAAGGATCCCAGGAAGAATAGACATAGGTATATGTGTAAAAGAACCACATCTTGCACACCTAGAACAAGCAAAGCATTGTAATCAAACTTGCTGTGATAAAAAATATAAATTCAATTAAAAAACAACGAACAAGATGTAGTGGGACATAAACTTAAGGGGCTTTCTCCTGGCAAATTCCATTCTAAATTACAACCTAGAACACGACTTCCATTGACGTTCTGTTGCCCTAGTAACCAGATTTAGTAAAGGAGAGCTGCTGCCACCTTGTGGCCGTTTCACACAACAGCAGCTTTTAACCCAGTGCTAATGGTCAGTTGATATTCAAAATAATTGCAGGCGTGTAAATGACACCTGCCCTGAAAACAAATCCTGGGGTCGTATATCGACCAAAAAATTCGAAAGACGTCCACATTTCAAAACGACAGTTTCAAGAGGCATATTTTATGCACATTTGTCTTATGATTCTTTCTTTTTCTTTCTTTCTTTCTTTCTTTTGTTAAAAAAACGGGAATGGACAAAGGCTGAACATCAGGAATTAATAAAGCCATGCAAATCCAGTGTACCAAAACGTTCACCTCACAGCCGTCAGAATGATCATCAGCAAGAAAACTCTACAAAAAAATAAGTGCTGAAGGGGTTTTAGAGAACTGCATACCCTTTAGCTGCTGGTGGGATGTAACCTGGTAAGAGCCAGTAGTGAGAACAGAACGGAGGTGCGTTTAAAGGTAAAAATTGAGCTACCATGTGATCTGGTAGGCCCACTGATGGGCCTATCACCTGAGTAGACCAGAATCAAAAAGAAACAGCCTGCCAGGCCTTCAATTCAGCAACATGTACCATAGCCAAGACCTGGAAGAAACCAAAATGTCCACCAACAGAAAAATGTACCAAGAAGAAGTCGTCCGTGTACACAACGGAATATTAGCCATGAAAAAGCATGGAACAGTGCCGTTGCCACCACTACAGAAGGATCTAGAGATAATCACCCAACTTGAAGTAAGAAAGAAACCGAAAGACAGATATCCTATGACATCACTTATACGTGTTACCTAAAACTTGATACCCATGAAATAATTTCCAAGAGAAGGACACGCATAGATTCAGAAAACCAAATTATGTAGAACCAAATGGAAAGGTGTAGGGAATGTATGAATTAGGTTATGGGGTTTAACAGACATGTACTAATACATATGATATATATATATATATATATATATATATATATATATAATCACAAAATAACTATGGAATACGAAGAGAGGTCTACTCAACACTCTATAATAACATACATGGGAAAGGATCCAAAGAGGAATAAACAGATACATTGATAAGATGAACCAGAAACTGTACACCCAGGAGAATCTACATTTTTATCAAATTTGCTCTGATCGTTCATAAAAATCAAATTTCAAAAGCAAACAACAATTTAGGAGATGTAAGCCCTTGGGGGTTTGCGCTGGCACATTCCACTCTAATTTGCAGCGTTCTAACATGATTTCCAGGAAAGCTCTGTTGCCCCAAATCCCAGAGTTGGAAATGAAGAAATGCTGCCGCCTTGTGGCCGTTTCCCACAAGGGCGGCTTTAAACCCACAGCTAATGGTCACTTAACATTCACAAGGACTCAGGGCTCTAAAGGACACCTGCCGTCAAAAAATGTCCCGAGGTAGGGAATGGCCAAAAAAAATTCAAAACTGGCAAAATTTTCAAGGAGATAGTATGGAGGGGAAAGTTTTACTCACTCTTTTTCAACAATGAGGAGAATGGATAAAAGCTCAACATCAGGAATTATTAGACTCATGAAAATCCAACCTCCAAGACGGTTTCAACTCACCCATGTCAACTACCATCAGCAAAAAGTTTACCAACAATAAATGCTGAAGGGGATTTAGAGAACTGTGTACCCTCTAGCTGCTGGTGAGATGTAAAGTGGTAACAGCCAATACTGAGAACAGAAAGGAGCTGCGTTTAAAAGTAAAACTTGAGCCACCATTCCATTCAGCAGGCCCACCGATGAGCCTCTCACCTGAGAAGTCCAGAGTCGAGAAGGCACAGGCTTCAACAGCTGCACTGCAGGAACTTTCACAATAGCCAAGACACGGAAGCAACCAAAATGTCCATAAACGAATGAATGGATAAAGAAGAAGTAGTCCATGTACACAATGGAATATTAGCCATGGAAAACAATGAAACACTTCTCTCTGAGGCACCATAGATGAGCCTAGAGATAATCACAGAACACGAGGTAAGTCGGAAAGCAAAAGACATATCTTATGATACCACTTAGAGGCGTTATCTAAGAACTGACACAAATGAACATATTTCCACAGAGGAAGACACTCACAGACTTAGAAAACAAACTATGCTTATCTAAAAAGAAAGGTGGGGGGAATGGAAAAATTAAGAGTACACTTACCATACGTGTACAGATACCTATTAAATACATATATCAAAAAGACCGGACATATAGCAAGGGAGGTCTATGGAACACTCTGCAATAATTTACATGGGAAGTGGATCTGTACGTGAACATATGTATGTAATGTACAAATGAACCAGATTGTGTACACCTAGGACAAACAATATTCTAATCATTACCGCGATAAAAAAATTAAAACAAGAAGTAAAGTGACATAAACTTATGGGGGTTTTTCCTGGCACATTCCATTGTAATTTACAACCTAGGAACAGGACTTCCAGAAAGGCTCTGCTGCCCTAGTAACCAGATTTGGGAATGGAGAAATGCTGCCGCCTTGTGGCCGTTTCCCACAACAGCAGCTTTAAGCCCAGTGCTAATGGTCACTAAATATTCACACTCATTGCGGGCCTGTACATGACACCTGCCCTCAAAAAACAAAAAACCCTGGGGTCGAAAATAGACCAAGAAATTCAAAAGAGGGCCACCTTTCAAGAAGGCAATTTCAACTGGTCTATTGTACTCACCGTTTGTTTAACAGAAATTTAAAACGGTGTGGAAAATGCTGAACACTAGGAATAATTAAACACATGCAAATCCAAATTACAAAAACCTATCAGCTCACACCAGTCAGAATGGCAATCAGAAAAAATTCTGCAAACAATAAATGCTGAAGGGGGTGTGGAGAAATGCCTACCCTTGGTTCAACGTGGAACATGGTAAGAGCCAGTAATGAAAACACAAAGGAGGTGCCTTGAAAAGGTAAATATTGAGCTACCATTCAATCAAGCATACCCACTTCTGGGCCTATCGCCTGAGAGGATGTGAATCAAAAGGTCACAGGCTGGGCTTCACTGGTGGCGCAGTGGTTGAGAGTCCGCCTGCCGATGCAGGGGACACGGGTTCGTGCCCCGGTCCGGGAAGAACCCACATGCTGCGGAGCGGCTAGTCCCATGAGCTATGGCTGCTGGGCCTGTGTGTCCGGAGCCTGTGCTCTGCAACGGGAGGGGCCACGGCAGTGAGAGGCCCACGTACCGCAAAAAATCAGAATAATAATAAAGAAACAGGCTGGCAATCCTGCACTCCAGCAATATTTACCATAGCCAACACTTGGAAGCAATGAAAATGTCCATCAACAGAGGAATTCACAAAGAAGAGGTGGTCCATGTACACACCGGAATATGACTCCAATAAAAAACTATATATTCATTTAAAAAAACAAAGATAAGTAAGGAGACGTCGGGTTTTGGGGGTTTATCCGGGCACATTCCCCTCTAACTTATAACCGAGGACCAACGCTGGCAGGAAGGTCGGATTCCCTAGTTACCAGATTGGGAAAAGCAGAAATGCTGCCGCCCTCTGGCCGTTACCTGCAACAGCAGCTTTAAAACCTGCGTTAAGGGTCACTTCCTATGCACCAGTACTGGAGGGCTGTAAATGAAACCTGCCCTCAAAGTGTCTTGAGGGAAGTAATGGCCAAAATAGTTCAAAATGTCACACATACTTCAAGAAAACAATTTGAAGAGCTAAGCTGTACTCACCGTTTGAAGGAAAAAAGGACATGCCAGAAAGCTCAATTTCAAGGGATTATGAGATGCATGCAAATCCAACCACAAAGAGGTATCAGCTCACACTAGTCAGAATAAACATCAGCAAAAAAACTACAAACAATAAATGCTGAAGGTGTTGTGGAGAAGTGCGTACCCTCAACTTGAAGTGGGATGTAACCTGGTAAGAGCCACTAATGAGAACCGAATGGAGGTGCTGTTATAAGGTAAACATTTGGCTACCATACGATCCAGCAGGCCCACTCCTGGGCCTATAACGTAAGAAGACAGAATTGGAAAGACACAGGCAGGCAAATGTGCATTGCTGCAATAGCCAAGACATGGAAGCAGCCAAAAAGTCCATCAACACATGTGTGGACAAAGAAGAACTGGTACATGTACAGACGGAATATTAGCCAAGGAAAAAAAGGACACAATGTCATTTGCAGCACTGTAGATGAGTCTACAGGTAATCACGCAACATGTAGTAAGTCAGAAAGAGAAAGACACATAGTGTATGGTATCACTTATAGGTGTTACCTAAAAATTGATACCAGTGAAGATGTTTCCACAGAGAAGGGCAATCACAGATTCATTAAACAAACTTATGGTTCACCAATGGAAAGGTGTGAGGATTGGATACATTCGGTCATTGGGGTTAAGAGACATATACAAACACAGGTGAAATATATAATCACCAAAAACCTACAGAATACCAAGAAAAGACTACTCAACATTCTCTCATAACGTACATGGGAAAAGGATCCCAGGAAGAATAGACATAGGTATATGTGTAAAAGAACCACATCTTGCACACCTAGAACAAGCAAAGCATTGTAATCAAACTTGCTGTGATAAAAAATATAAATTCAATTAAAAAACAACGAACAAGATGTAGTGGGACATAAACTTAAGGGGCTTTCTCCTGGCAAATTCCATTCTAAATTACAACCTAGAACACGACTTCCATTGACGTTCTGTTGCCCTAGTAACCAGATTTAGTAAAGGAGAGCTGCTGCCACCTTGTGGCCGTTTCACACAACAGCAGCTTTTAACCCAGTGCTAATGGTCAGTTGATATTCAAAATAATTGCAGGCGTGTAAATGACACCTGCCCTGAAAACAAATCCTGGGGTCGTATATCGACCAAAAAATTCGAAAGACGTCCACATTTCAAAACGACAGTTTCAAGAGGCATATTTTATGCACATTTGTCTTATGATTCTTTCTTTTTCTTTCTTTCTTTCTTTCTTTTGTTAAAAAAACGGGAATGGACAAAGGCTGAACATCAGGAATTAATAAAGCCATGCAAATCCAGTGTACCAAAACGTTCACCTCACAGCCGTCAGAATGATCATCAGCAAGAAAACTCTACAAAAAAATAAGTGCTGAAGGGGTTTTAGAGAACTGCATACCCTTTAGCTGCTGGTGGGATGTAACCTGGTAAGAGCCAGTAGTGAGAACAGAACGGAGGTGCGTTTAAAGGTAAAAATTGAGCTACCATGTGATCTGGTAGGCCCACTGATGGGCCTATCACCTGAGTAGACCAGAATCAAAAAGAAACAGCCTGCCAGGCCTTCAATTCAGCAACATGTACCATAGCCAAGACCTGGAAGAAACCAAAATGTCCACCAACAGAAAAATGTACCAAGAAGAAGTCGTCCGTGTACACAACGGAATATTAGCCATGAAAAAGCATGGAACAGTGCCGTTGCCACCACTACAGAAGGATCTAGAGATAATCACCCAACTTGAAGTAAGAAAGAAACCGAAAGACAGATATCCTATGACATCACTTATACGTGTTACCTAAAACTTGATACCCATGAAATAATTTCCAAGAGAAGGACACGCATAGATTCAGAAAACCAAATTATGTAGAACCAAATGGAAAGGTGTAGGGAATGTATGAATTAGGTTATGGGGTTTAACAGACATGTACTAATACATATGATATATATATATATATATATATATATATATATATATATAATCACAAAATAACTATGGAATACGAAGAGAGGTCTACTCAACACTCTATAATAACATACATGGGAAAGGATCCAAAGAGGAATAAACAGATACATTGATAGGATGAACCAGAAACTGTACACCCAGGAGAATCTACATTTTTATCAAATTTGCTCTGATCGTTCATAAAAATCAAATTTCAAAAGCAAACAACAATTTAGGAGATGTAAGCCCTTGGGGGTTTGCGCTGGCACATTCCACTCTAATTTGCAGCGTTCTAACATGATTTCCAGGAAAGCTCTGTTGCCCCAAATCCCAGAGTTGGAAATGAAGAAATGCTGCCGCCTTGTGGCCGTTTCCCACAAGGGCGGCTTTAAACCCACAGCTAATGGTCACTTAACATTCACAAGGACTCAGGGCTCTAAAGGACACCTGCCGTCAAAAAATGTCCCGAGGTAGGGAATGGCCAAAAAAAATTCAAAACTGGCAAAATTTTCAAGGAGATAGTATGGAGGGGAAAGTTTTACTCACTCTTTTTCAACAATGAGGAGAATGGATAAAAGCTCAACATCAGGAATTATTAGACTCATGAAAATCCAACCTCCAAGACGGTTTCAACTCACCCATGTCAACTACCATCAGCAAAAAGTTTACCAACAATAAATGCTGAAGGGGATTTAGAGAACTGTGTACCCTCTAGCTGCTGGTGAGATGTAAAGTGGTAACAGCCAATACTGAGAACAGAAAGGAGCTGCGTTTAAAAGTAAAACTTGAGCCACCATTCCATTCAGCAGGCCCACCGATGAGCCTCTCACCTGAGAAGTCCAGAGTCGAGAAGGCACAGGCTTCAACAGCTGCACTGCAGGAACTTTCACAATAGCCAAGACACGGAAGCAACCAAAATGTCCATAAACGAATGAATGGATAAAGAAGAAGTAGTCCATGTACACAATGGAATATTAGCCATGGAAAACAATGAAACACTTCTCTCTGAGGCACCATAGATGAGCCTAGAGATAATCACAGAACACGAGGTAAGTCGGAAAGCAAAAGACATATCTTATGATACCACTTAGAGGCGTTATCTAAGAACTGACACAAATGAACATATTTCCACAGAGGAAGACACTCACAGACTTAGAAAACAAACTATGCTTATCTAAAAAGAAAGGTGGGGGGAATGGAAAAATTAAGAGTACACTTACCATACGTGTACAGATACCTATTAAATACATATATCAAAAAGACCGGACATATAGCAAGGGAGGTCTATGGAACACTCTGCAATAATTTACATGGGAAGTGGATCTGTACGTGAACATATGTATGTAATGTACAAATGAACCAGATTGTGTACACCTAGGACAAACAATATTCTAATCATTACCGCGATAAAAAAATTAAAACAAGAAGTAAAGTGACATAAACTTATGGGGGTTTTTCCTGGCACATTCCATTGTAATTTACAACCTAGGAACAGGACTTCCAGAAAGGCTCTGCTGCCCTAGTAACCAGATTTGGGAATGGAGAAATGCTGCCGCCTTGTGGCCGTTTCCCACAACAGCAGCTTTAAGCCCAGTGCTAATGGTCACTAAATATTCACACTCATTGCGGGCCTGTACATGACACCTGCCCTCAAAAAACAAAAAACCCTGGGGTCGAAAATAGACCAAGAAATTCAAAAGAGGGCCACCTTTCAAGAAGGCAATTTCAACTGGTCTATTGTACTCACCGTTTGTTTAACAGAAATTTAAAACGGTGTGGAAAATGCTGAACACTAGGAATAATTAAACACATGCAAATCCAAATTACAAAAACCTATCAGCTCACACCAGTCAGAATGGCAATCAGAAAAAATTCTGCAAACAATAAATGCTGAAGGGGGTGTGGAGAAATGCCTACCCTTGGTTCAACGTGGAACATGGTAAGAGCCAGTAATGAAAACACAAAGGAGGTGCCTTGAAAAGGTAAATATTGAGCTACCATTCAATCAAGCATACCCACTTCTGGGCCTATCGCCTGAGAGGATGTGAATCAAAAGGTCACAGGCTGGGCTTCACTGGTGGCGCAGTGGTTGAGAGTCCGCCTGCCGATGCAGGGGGACACGGGTTCGTGCCCCGGTCCGGGAAGAACCCACATGCTGCGGAGCGGCTAGTCCCATGAGCTATGGCTGCTGGGCCTGTGTGTCCGGAGCCTGTGCTCTGCAACGGGAGGGGCCACGGCAGTGAGAGGCCCACGTACCGCAAAAAATCAGAATAATAATAAAGAAACAGGCTGGCAATCCTGCACTCCAGCAATATTTACCATAGCCAACACTTGGAAGCAATGAAAATGTCCATCAACAGAGGAATTCACAAAGAAGAGGTGGTCCATGTACACACCGGAATATGACTCCAATAAAAAACTATATATTCATTTAAAAAAACAAAGATAAGTAAGGAGACGTCGGGTTTTGGGGGTTTATCCGGGCACATTCCCCTCTAACTTATAACCGAGGACCAACGCTGGCAGGAAGGTCGGATTCCCTAGTTACCAGATTGGGAAAAGCAGAAATGCTGCCGCCCTCTGGCCGTTACCTGCAACAGCAGCTTTAAAACCTGCATTAAGGGTCACTTCCTATGCACCAGTACTGGAGGGCTGTAAATGAAACCTGCCCTCAAAGTGTCTTGAGGGAAGTAATGGCCAAAATAGTTCAAAATGTCACACATACTTCAAGAAAACAATTTGAAGAGCTAAGCTGTACTCACCGTTTGAAGGAAAAAAGGACATGCCAGAAAGCTCAATTTCAAGGGATTATGAGATGCATGCAAATCCAACCACAAAGAGGTATCAGCTCACACTAGTCAGAATAAACATCAGCAAAAAAACTACAAACAATAAATGCTGAAGGTGTTGTGGAGAAGTGCGTACCCTCAACTTGAAGTGGGATGTAACCTGGTAAGAGCCACTAATGAGAACCGAATGGAGGTGCCGTTATAAGGTAAACATTTGGCTACCATACGATCCAGCAGGCCCACTCCTGGGCCTATAACGTAAGAAGACAGAATTGGAAAGACACAGGCAGGCAAATGTGCATTGCTGCAATAGCCAAGACATGGAAGCAGCCAAAAAGTCCATCAACACATGTGTGGACAAAGAAGAACTGGTACATGTACAGACGGAATATTAGCCAAGGAAAAAAAGGACACAATGTCATTTGCAGCACTGTAGATGAGTCTACAGGTAATCACGCAACATGTAGTAAGTCAGAAAGAGAAAGACACATAGTGTATGGTATCACTTATAGGTGTTACCTAAAAATTGATACCAGTGAAGATGTTTCCACAGAGAAGGGCAATCACAGATTCATTAAACAAACTTATGGTTCACCAATGGAAAGGTGTGAGGATTGGATACATTCGGTCATTGGGGTTAAGAGACATATACAAACACAGGTGAAATATATAATCACCAAAAACCTACAGAATACCAAGAAAAGACTACTCAACATTCTCTCATAACGTACATGGGAAAAGGATCCCAGGAAGAATAGACATAGGTATATGTGTAAAAGAACCACATCTTGCACACCTAGAACAAGCAAAGCATTGTAATCAAACTTGCTGTGATAAAAAATATAAATTCAATTAAAAAACAACGAACAAGATGTAGTGGGACATAAACTTAAGGGGCTTTCTCCTGGCAAATTCCATTCTAAATTACAACCTAGAACACGACTTCCATTGACGTTCTGTTGCCCTAGTAACCAGATTTAGTAAAGGAGAGCTGCTGCCACCTTGTGGCCGTTTCACACAACAGCAGCTTTTAACCCAGTGCTAATGGTCAGTTGATATTCAAAATAATTGCAGGCGTGTAAATGACACCTGCCCTGAAAACAAATCCTGGGGTCGTATATCGACCAAAAAATTCGAAAGACGTCCACATTTCAAAACGACAGTTTCAAGAGGCATATTTTATGCACATTTGTCTTATGATTCTTTCTTTTTCTTTCTTTCTTTCTTTCTTTTGTTAAAAAAACGGGAATGGACAAAGGCTGAACATCAGGAATTAATAAAGCCATGCAAATCCAGTGTACCAAAACGTTCACCTCACAGCCGTCAGAATGATCATCAGCAAGAAAACTCTACAAAAAAATAAGTGCTGAAGGGGTTTTAGAGAACTGCATACCCTTTAGCTGCTGGTGGGATGTAACCTGGTAAGAGCCAGTAGTGAGAACAGAACGGAGGTGCGTTTAAAGGTAAAAATTGAGCTACCATGTGATCTGGTAGGCCCACTGATGGGCCTATCACCTGAGTAGACCAGAATCAAAAAGAAACAGCCTGCCAGGCCTTCAATTCAGCAACATGTACCATAGCCAAGACCTGGAAGAAACCAAAATGTCCACCAACAGAAAAATGTACCAAGAAGAAGTCGTCCGTGTACACAACGGAATATTAGCCATGAAAAAGCATGGAACAGTGCCGTTGCCACCACTACAGAAGGATCTAGAGATAATCACCCAACTTGAAGTAAGAAAGAAACCGAAAGACAGATATCCTATGACATCACTTATACGTGTTACCTAAAACTTGATACCCATGAAATAATTTCCAAGAGAAGGACACGCATAGATTCAGAAAACCAAATTATGTAGAACCAAATGGAAAGGTGTAGGGAATGTATGAATTAGGTTATGGGGTTTAACAGACATGTACTAATACATATGATATATATATATATATATATATATATATATATATAATCACAAAATAACTATGGAATACGAAGAGAGGTCTACTCAACACTCTATAATAACATACATGGGAAAGGATCCAAAGAGGAATAAACAGATACATTGATAGGATGAACCAGAAACTGTACACCCAGGAGAATCTACATTTTTATCAAATTTGCTCTGATCGTTCATAAAAATCAAATTTCAAAAGCAAACAACAATTTAGGAGATGTAAGCCCTTGGGGGTTTGCGCTGGCACATTCCACTCTAATTTGCAGCGTTCTAACATGATTTCCAGGAAAGCTCTGTTGCCCCAAATCCCAGAGTTGGAAATGAAGAAATGCTGCCGCCTTGTGGCCGTTTCCCACAAGGGCGGCTTTAAACCCACAGCTAATGGTCACTTAACATTCACAAGGACTCAGGGCTCTAAAGGACACCTGCCGTCAAAAAATGTCCCGAGGTAGGGAATGGCCAAAAAAAATTCAAAACTGGCAAAATTTTCAAGGAGATAGTATGGAGGGGAAAGTTTTACTCACTCTTTTTCAACAATGAGGAGAATGGATAAAAGCTCAACATCAGGAATTATTAGACTCATGAAAATCCAACCTCCAAGACGGTTTCAACTCACCCATGTCAACTACCATCAGCAAAAAGTTTACCAACAATAAATGCTGAAGGGGATTTAGAGAACTGTGTACCCTCTAGCTGCTGGTGAGATGTAAAGTGGTAACAGCCAATACTGAGAACAGAAAGGAGCTGCGTTTAAAAGTAAAACTTGAGCCACCATTCCATTCAGCAGGCCCACCGATGAGCCTCTCACCTGAGAAGTCCAGAGTCGAGAAGGCACAGGCTTCAACAGCTGCACTGCAGGAACTTTCACAATAGCCAAGACACGGAAGCAACCAAAATGTCCATAAACGAATGAATGGATAAAGAAGAAGTAGTCCATGTACACAATGGAATATTAGCCATGGAAAACAATGAAACACTTCTCTCTGAGGCACCATAGATGAGCCTAGAGATAATCACAGAACACGAGGTAAGTCGGAAAGCAAAAGACATATCTTATGATACCACTTAGAGGCGTTATCTAAGAACTGACACAAATGAACATATTTCCACAGAGGAAGACACTCACAGACTTAGAAAACAAACTATGCTTATCTAAAAAGAAAGGTGGGGGGAATGGAAAAATTAAGAGTACACTTACCATACGTGTACAGATACCTATTAAATACATATATCAAAAAGACCGGACATATAGCAAGGGAGGTCTATGGAACACTCTGCAATAATTTACATGGGAAGTGGATCTGTACGTGAACATATGTATGTAATGTACAAATGAACCAGATTGTGTACACCTAGGACAAACAATATTCTAATCATTACCGCGATAAAAAAATTAAAACAAGAAGTAAAGTGACATAAACTTATGGGGGTTTTTCCTGGCACATTCCATTGTAATTTACAACCTAGGAACAGGACTTCCAGAAAGGCTCTGCTGCCCTAGTAACCAGATTTGGGAATGGAGAAATGCTGCCGCCTTGTGGCCGTTTCCCACAACAGCAGCTTTAAGCCCAGTGCTAATGGTCACTAAATATTCACACTCATTGCGGGCCTGTACATGACACCTGCCCTCAAAAAACAAAAAACCCTGGGGTCGAAAATAGACCAAGAAATTCAAAAGAGGGCCACCTTTCAAGAAGGCAATTTCAACTGGTCTATTGTACTCACCGTTTGTTTAACAGAAATTTAAAACGGTGTGGAAAATGCTGAACACTAGGAATAATTAAACACATGCAAATCCAAATTACAAAAACCTATCAGCTCACACCAGTCAGAATGGCAATCAGAAAAAATTCTGCAAACAATAAATGCTGAAGGGGGTGTGGAGAAATGCCTACCCTTGGTTCAACGTGGAACATGGTAAGAGCCAGTAATGAAAACACAAAGGAGGTGCCTTGAAAAGGTAAATATTGAGCTACCATTCAATCAAGCATACCCACTTCTGGGCCTATCGCCTGAGAGGATGTGAATCAAAAGGTCACAGGCTGGGCTTCACTGGTGGCGCAGTGGTTGAGAGTCCGCCTGCCGATGCAGGGGACACGGGTTCGTGCCCCGGTCCGGGAAGAACCCACATGCTGCGGAGCGGCTAGTCCCATGAGCTATGGCTGCTGGGCCTGTGTGTCCGGAGCCTGTGCTCTGCAACGGGAGGGGCCACGGCAGTGAGAGGCCCACGTACCGCAAAAAATCAGAATAATAATAAAGAAACAGGCTGGCAATCCTGCACTCCAGCAATATTTACCATAGCCAACACTTGGAAGCAATGAAAATGTCCATCAACAGAGGAATTCACAAAGAAGAGGTGGTCCATGTACACACCGGAATATGACTCCAATAAAAAACTATATATTCATTTAAAAAAACAAAGATAAGTAAGGAGACGTCGGGTTTTGGGGGTTTATCCGGGCACATTCCCCTCTAACTTATAACCGAGGACCAACGCTGGCAGGAAGGTCGGATTCCCTAGTTACCAGATTGGGAAAAGCAGAAATGCTGCCGCCCTCTGGCCGTTACCTGCAACAGCAGCTTTAAAACCTGCGTTAAGGGTCACTTCCTATGCACCAGTACTGGAGGGCTGTAAATGAAACCTGCCCTCAAAGTGTCTTGAGGGAAGTAATGGCCAAAATAGTTCAAAATGTCACACATACTTCAAGAAAACAATTTGAAGAGCTAAGCTGTACTCACCGTTTGAAGGAAAAAAGGACATGCCAGAAAGCTCAATTTCAAGGGATTATGAGATGCATGCAAATCCAACCACAAAGAGGTATCAGCTCACACTAGTCAGAATAAACATCAGCAAAAAAACTACAAACAATAAATGCTGAAGGTGTTGTGGAGAAGTGCGTACCCTCAACTTGAAGTGGGATGTAACCTGGTAAGAGCCACTAATGAGAACCGAATGGAGGTGCCGTTATAAGGTAAACATTTGGCTACCATACGATCCAGCAGGCCCACTCCTGGGCCTATAACGTAAGAAGACAGAATTGGAAAGACACAGGCAGGCAAATGTGCATTGCTGCAATAGCCAAGACATGGAAGCAGCCAAAAAGTCCATCAACACATGTGTGGACAAAGAAGAACTGGTACATGTACAGACGGAATATTAGCCAAGGAAAAAAAGGACACAATGTCATTTGCAGCACTGTAGATGAGTCTACAGGTAATCACGCAACATGTAGTAAGTCAGAAAGAGAAAGACACATAGTGTATGGTATCACTTATAGGTGTTACCTAAAAATTGATACCAGTGAAGATGTTTCCACAGAGAAGGGCAATCACAGATTCATTAAACAAACTTATGGTTCACCAATGGAAAGGTGTGAGGATTGGATACATTCGGTCATTGGGGTTAAGAGACATATACAAACACAGGTGAAATATATAATCACCAAAAACCTACAGAATACCAAGAAAAGACTACTCAACATTCTCTCATAACGTACATGGGAAAAGGATCCCAGGAAGAATAGACATAGGTATATGTGTAAAAGAACCACATCTTGCACACCTAGAACAAGCAAAGCATTGTAATCAAACTTGCTGTGATAAAAAATATAAATTCAATTAAAAAACAACGAACAAGATGTAGTGGGACATAAACTTAAGGGGCTTTCTCCTGGCAAATTCCATTCTAAATTACAACCTAGAACACGACTTCCATTGACGTTCTGTTGCCCTAGTAACCAGATTTAGTAAAGGAGAGCTGCTGCCACCTTGTGGCCGTTTCACA
Organism: Mesoplodon mirus; assembly: GCF_964341445.2. Classification (NCBI taxonomy): domain Eukaryota; kingdom Metazoa; phylum Chordata; class Mammalia; order Artiodactyla; family Ziphiidae; genus Mesoplodon; species Mesoplodon mirus. The sequence continues at coordinate 43,888 of NW_028295185.1, forward strand.
CAACAGCAGCTTTTAACCCAGTGCTAATGGTCAGTTGATATTCAAAATAATTGCAGGCGTGTAAATGACACCTGCCCTGAAAACAAATCCTGGGGTCGTATATCGACCAAAAAATTCGAAAGACGTCCACATTTCAAAACGACAGTTTCAAGAGGCATATTTTATGCACATTTGTCTTATGATTCTTTCTTTTTCTTTCTTTCTTTCTTTCTTTTGTTAAAAAAACGGGAATGGACAAAGGCTGAACATCAGGAATTAATAAAGCCATGCAAATCCAGTGTACCAAAACGTTCACCTCACAGCCGTCAGAATGATCATCAGCAAGAAAACTCTACAAAAAAATAAGTGCTGAAGGGGTTTTAGAGAACTGCATACCCTTTAGCTGCTGGTGGGATGTAACCTGGTAAGAGCCAGTAGTGAGAACAGAACGGAGGTGCGTTTAAAGGTAAAAATTGAGCTACCATGTGATCTGGTAGGCCCACTGATGGGCCTATCACCTGAGTAGACCAGAATCAAAAAGAAACAGCCTGCCAGGCCTTCAATTCAGCAACATGTACCATAGCCAAGACCTGGAAGAAACCAAAATGTCCACCAACAGAAAAATGTACCAAGAAGAAGTCGTCCGTGTACACAACGGAATATTAGCCATGAAAAAGCATGGAACAGTGCCGTTGCCACCACTACAGAAGGATCTAGAGATAATCACCCAACTTGAAGTAAGAAAGAAACCGAAAGACAGATATCCTATGACATCACTTATACGTGTTACCTAAAACTTGATACCCATGAAATAATTTCCAAGAGAAGGACACGCATAGATTCAGAAAACCAAATTATGTAGAACCAAATGGAAAGGTGTAGGGAATGTATGAATTAGGTTATGGGGTTTAACAGACATGTACTAATACATATGATATATATATATATATAATCACAAAATAACTATGGAATACGAAGAGAGGTCTACTCAACACTCTATAATAACATACATGGGAAAGGATCCAAAGAGGAATAAACAGATACATTGATAGGATGAACCAGAAACTGTACACCCAGGAGAATCTACATTTTTATCAAATTTGCTCTGATCGTTCATAAAAATCAAATTTCAAAAGCAAACAACAATTTAGGAGATGTAAGCCCTTGGGGGTTTGCGCTGGCACATTCCACTCTAATTTGCAGCGTTCTAACATGATTTCCAGGAAAGCTCTGTTGCCCCAAATCCCAGAGTTGGAAATGAAGAAATGCTGCCGCCTTGTGGCCGTTTCCCACAAGGGCGGCTTTAAACCCACAGCTAATGGTCACTTAACATTCACAAGGACTCAGGGCTCTAAAGGACACCTGCCGTCAAAAAATGTCCCGAGGTAGGGAATGGCCAAAAAAAATTCAAAACTGGCAAAATTTTCAAGGAGATAGTATGGAGGGGAAAGTTTTACTCACTCTTTTTCAACAATGAGGAGAATGGATAAAAGCTCAACATCAGGAATTATTAGACTCATGAAAATCCAACCTCCAAGACGGTTTCAACTCACCCATGTCAACTACCATCAGCAAAAAGTTTACCAACAATAAATGCTGAAGGGGATTTAGAGAACTGTGTACCCTCTAGCTGCTGGTGAGATGTAAAGTGGTAACAGCCAATACTGAGAACAGAAAGGAGCTGCGTTTAAAAGTAAAACTTGAGCCACCATTCCATTCAGCAGGCCCACCGATGAGCCTCTCACCTGAGAAGTCCAGAGTCGAGAAGGCACAGGCTTCAACAGCTGCACTGCAGGAACTTTCACAATAGCCAAGACACGGAAGCAACCAAAATGTCCATAAACGAATGAATGGATAAAGAAGAAGTAGTCCATGTACACAATGGAATATTAGCCATGGAAAACAATGAAACACTTCTCTCTGAGGCACCATAGATGAGCCTAGAGATAATCACAGAACACGAGGTAAGTCGGAAAGCAAAAGACATATCTTATGATACCACTTAGAGGCGTTATCTAAGAACTGACACAAATGAACATATTTCCACAGAGGAAGACACTCACAGACTTAGAAAACAAACTATGCTTATCTAAAAAGAAAGGTGGGGGGAATGGAAAAATTAAGAGTACACTTACCATACGTGTACAGATACCTATTAAATACATATATCAAAAAGACCGGACATATAGCAAGGGAGGTCTATGGAACACTCTGCAATAATTTACATGGGAAGTGGATCTGTACGTGAACATATGTATGTAATGTACAAATGAACCAGATTGTGTACACCTAGGACAAACAATATTCTAATCATTACCGCGATAAAAAAATTAAAACAAGAAGTAAAGTGACATAAACTTATGGGGGTTTTTCCTGGCACATTCCATTGTAATTTACAACCTAGGAACAGGACTTCCAGAAAGGCTCTGCTGCCCTAGTAACCAGATTTGGGAATGGAGAAATGCTGCCGCCTTGTGGCCGTTTCCCACAACAGCAGCTTTAAGCCCAGTGCTAATGGTCACTAAATATTCACACTCATTGCGGGCCTGTAAATGACACCTGCCCTCAAAAAAAAAAACAAAACCCTGGGGTCGAAAATAGACCAAGAAATTCAAAAGAGGGCCACCTTTCAAGAAGGCAATTTCAACTGGTCTATTGTACTCACCGTTTGTTTAACAGAAATTTAAAACGGTGTGGAAAATGCTGAACACTAGGAATAATTAAACACATGCAAATCCAAATTACAAAAACCTATCAGCTCACACCAGTCAGAATGGCAATCAGAAAAAATTCTGCAAACAATAAATGCTGAAGGGGGTGTGGAGAAATGCCTACCCTTGGTTCAACGTGGAACATGGTAAGAGCCAGTAATGAAAACACAAAGGAGGTGCCTTGAAAAGGTAAATATTGAGCTACCATTCAATCAAGCATACCCACTTCTGGGCCTATCGCCTGAGAGGATGTGAATCAAAAGGTCACAGGCTGGGCTTCACTGGTGGCGCAGTGGTTGAGAGTCCGCCTGCCGATGCAGGGGACACGGGTTCGTGCCCCGGTCCGGGAAGAACCCACATGCTGCGGAGCGGCTAGTCCCATGAGCTATGGCTGCTGGGCCTGTGTGTCCGGAGCCTGTGCTCTGCAACGGGAGGGGCCACGGCAGTGAGAGGCCCACGTACCGCAAAAAATCAGAATAATAATAAAGAAACAGGCTGGCAATCCTGCACTCCAGCAATATTTACCATAGCCAACACTTGGAAGCAATGAAAATGTCCATCAACAGAGGAATTCACAAAGAAGAGGTGGTCCATGTACACACCGGAATATGACTCCAATAAAAAACTATATATTCATTTAAAAAAACAAAGATAAGTAAGGAGACGTCGGGTTTTGGGGGTTTATCCGGGCACATTCCCCTCTAACTTATAACCGAGGACCAACGCTGGCAGGAAGGTCGGATTCCCTAGTTACCAGATTGGGAAAAGCAGAAATGCTGCCGCCCTCTGGCCGTTACCTGCAACAGCAGCTTTAAAACCTGCGTTAAGGGTCACTTCCTATGCACCAGTACTGGAGGGCTGTAAATGAAACCTGCCCTCAAAGTGTCTTGAGGGAAGTAATGGCCAAAATAGTTCAAAATGTCACACATACTTCAAGAAAACAATTTGAAGAGCTAAGCTGTACTCACCGTTTGAAGGAAAAAAGGACATGCCAGAAAGCTCAATTTCAAGGGATTATGAGATGCATGCAAATCCAACCACAAAGAGGTATCAGCTCACACTAGTCAGAATAAACATCAGCAAAAAAACTACAAACAATAAATGCTGAAGGTGTTGTGGAGAAGTGCGTACCCTCAACTTGAAGTGGGATGTAACCTGGTAAGAGCCACTAATGAGAACCGAATGGAGGTGCCGTTATAAGGTAAACATTTGGCTACCATACGATCCAGCAGGCCCACTCCTGGGCCTATAACGTAAGAAGACAGAATTGGAAAGACACAGGCAGGCAAATGTGCATTGCTGCAATAGCCAAGACATGGAAGCAGCCAAAAAGTCCATCAACACATGTGTGGACAAAGAAGAACTGGTACATGTACAGACGGAATATTAGCCAAGGAAAAAAAGGACACAATGTCATTTGCAGCACTGTAGATGAGTCTACAGGTAATCACGCAACATGTAGTAAGTCAGAAAGAGAAAGACACATAGTGTATGGTATCACTTATAGGTGTTACCTAAAAATTGATACCAGTGAAGATGTTTCCACAGAGAAGGGCAATCACAGATTCATTAAACAAACTTATGGTTCACCAATGGAAAGGTGTGAGGATTGGATACATTCGGTCATTGGGGTTAAGAGACATATACAAACACAGGTGAAATATATAATCACCAAAAACCTACAGAATACCAAGAAAAGACTACTCAACATTCTCTCATAACGTACATGGGAAAAGGATCCCAGGAAGAATAGACATAGGTATATGTGTAAAAGAACCACATCTTGCACACCTAGAACAAGCAAAGCATTGTAATCAAACTTGCTGTGATAAAAAATATAAATTCAATTAAAAAACAACGAACAAGATGTAGTGGGACATAAACTTAAGGGGCTTTCTCCTGGCAAATTCCATTCTAAATTACAACCTAGAACACGACTTCCATTGACGTTCTGTTGCCCTAGTAACCAGATTTAGTAAAGGAGAGCTGCTGCCACCTTGTGGCCGTTTCACACAACAGCAGCTTTTAACCCAGTGCTAATGGTCAGTTGATATTCAAAATAATTGCAGGCGTGTAAATGACACCTGCCCTGAAAACAAATCCTGGGGTCGTATATCGACCAAAAAATTCGAAAGACGTCCACATTTCAAAACGACAGTTTCAAGAGGCATATTTTATGCACATTTGTCTTATGATTCTTTCTTTTTCTTTCTTTCTTTCTTTCTTTTGTTAAAAAAACGGGAATGGACAAAGGCTGAACATCAGGAATTAATAAAGCCATGCAAATCCAGTGTACCAAAACGTTCACCTCACAGCCGTCAGAATGATCATCAGCAAGAAAACTCTACAAAAAAATAAGTGCTGAAGGGGTTTTAGAGAACTGCATACCCTTTAGCTGCTGGTGGGATGTAACCTGGTAAGAGCCAGTAGTGAGAACAGAACGGAGGTGCGTTTAAAGGTAAAAATTGAGCTACCATGTGATCTGGTAGGCCCACTGATGGGCCTATCACCTGAGTAGACCAGAATCAAAAAGAAACAGCCTGCCAGGCCTTCAATTCAGCAACATGTACCATAGCCAAGACCTGGAAGAAACCAAAATGTCCACCAACAGAAAAATGTACCAAGAAGAAGTCGTCCGTGTACACAACGGAATATTAGCCATGAAAAAGCATGGAACAGTGCCGTTGCCACCACTACAGAAGGATCTAGAGATAATCACCCAACTTGAAGTAAGAAAGAAACCGAAAGACAGATATCCTATGACATCACTTATACGTGTTACCTAAAACTTGATACCCATGAAATAATTTCCAAGAGAAGGACACGCATAGATTCAGAAAACCAAATTATGTAGAACCAAATGGAAAGGTGTAGGGAATGTATGAATTAGGTTATGGGGTTTAACAGACATGTACTAATACATATGATATATATATATATATATATATATATATATATATATATAATCACAAAATAACTATGGAATACGAAGAGAGGTCTACTCAACACTCTATAATAACATACATGGGAAAGGATCCAAAGAGGAATAAACAGATACATTGATAGGATGAACCAGAAACTGTACACCCAGGAGAATCTACATTTTTATCAAACTTGCTCTGATCGTTCATAAAAATCAAATTTCAAAAGCAAACAACAATTTAGGAGATGTAAGCCCTTGGGGGTTTGCGCTGGCACATTCCACTCTAATTTGCAGCGTTCTAACATGATTTCCAGGAAAGCTCTGTTGCCCCAAATCCCAGAGTTGGAAATGAAGAAATGCTGCCGCCTTGTGGCCGTTTCCCACAAGGGCGGCTTTAAACCCACAGCTAATGGTCACTTAACATTCACAAGGACTCAGGGCTCTAAAGGACACCTGCCGTCAAAAAATGTCCCGAGGTAGGGAATGGCCAAAAAAAATTCAAAACTGGCAAAATTTTCAAGGAGATAGTATGGAGGGGAAAGTTTTACTCACTCTTTTTCAACAATGAGGAGAATGGATAAAAGCTCAACATCAGGAATTATTAGACTCATGAAAATCCAACCTCCAAGACGGTTTCAACTCACCCATGTCAACTACCATCAGCAAAAAGTTTACCAACAATAAATGCTGAAGGGGATTTAGAGAACTGTGTACCCTCTAGCTGCTGGTGAGATGTAAAGTGGTAACAGCCAATACTGAGAACAGAAAGGAGCTGCGTTTAAAAGTAAAACTTGAGCCACCATTCCATTCAGCAGGCCCACCGATGAGCCTCTCACCTGAGAAGTCCAGAGTCGAGAAGGCACAGGCTTCAACAGCTGCACTGCAGGAACTTTCACAATAGCCAAGACACGGAAGCAACCAAAATGTCCATAAACGAATGAATGGATAAAGAAGAAGTAGTCCATGTACACAATGGAATATTAGCCATGGAAAACAATGAAACACTTCTCTCTGAGGCACCATAGATGAGCCTAGAGATAATCACAGAACACGAGGTAAGTCGGAAAGCAAAAGACATATCTTATGATACCACTTAGAGGCGTTATCTAAGAACTGACACAAATGAACATATTTCCACAGAGGAAGACACTCACAGACTTAGAAAACAAACTATGCTTATCTAAAAAGAAAGGTGGGGGGAATGGAAAAATTAAGAGTACACTTACCATACGTGTACAGATACCTATTAAATACATATATCAAAAAGACCGGACATATAGCAAGGGAGGTCTATGGAACACTCTGCAATAATTTACATGGGAAGTGGATCTGTACGTGAACATATGTATGTAATGTACAAATGAACCAGATTGTGTACACCTAGGACAAACAATATTCTAATCATTACCGCGATAAAAAAATTAAAACAAGAAGTAAAGTGACATAAACTTATGGGGGTTTTTCCTGGCACATTCCATTGTAATTTACAACCTAGGAACAGGACTTCCAGAAAGGCTCTGCTGCCCTAGTAACCAGATTTGGGAATGGAGAAATGCTGCCGCCTTGTGGCCGTTTCCCACAACAGCAGCTTTAAGCCCAGTGCTAATGGTCACTAAATATTCACACTCATTGCGGGCCTGTAAATGACACCTGCCCTCAAAAAAAAAAACAAAACCCTGGGGTCGAAAATAGACCAAGAAATTCAAAAGAGGGCCACCTTTCAAGAAGGCAATTTCAACTGGTCTATTGTACTCACCGTTTGTTTAACAGAAATTTAAAACGGTGTGGAAAATGCTGAACACTAGGAATAATTAAACACATGCAAATCCAAATTACAAAAACCTATCAGCTCACACCAGTCAGAATGGCAATCAGAAAAAATTCTGCAAACAATAAATGCTGAAGGGGGTGTGGAGAAATGCCTACCCTTGGTTCAACGTGGAACATGGTAAGAGCCAGTAATGAAAACACAAAGGAGGTGCCTTGAAAAGGTAAATATTGAGCTACCATTCAATCAAGCATACCCACTTCTGGGCCTATCGCCTGAGAGGATGTGAATCAAAAGGTCACAGGCTGGGCTTCACTGGTGGCGCAGTGGTTGAGAGTCCGCCTGCCGATGCAGGGGACACGGGTTCGTGCCCCGGTCCGGGAAGAACCCACATGCTGCGGAGCGGCTAGTCCCATGAGCTATGGCTGCTGGGCCTGTGTGTCCGGAGCCTGTGCTCTGCAACGGGAGGGGCCACGGCAGTGAGAGGCCCACGTACCGCAAAAAATCAGAATAATAATAAAGAAACAGGCTGGCAATCCTGCACTCCAGCAATATTTACCATAGCCAACACTTGGAAGCAATGAAAATGTCCATCAACAGAGGAATTCACAAAGAAGAGGTGGTCCATGTACACACCGGAATATGACTCCAATAAAAAACTATATATTCATTTAAAAAAACAAAGATAAGTAAGGAGACGTCGGGTTTTGGGGGTTTATCCGGGCACATTCCCCTCTAACTTATAACCGAGGACCAACGCTGGCAGGAAGGTCGGATTCCCTAGTTACCAGATTGGGAAAAGCAGAAATGCTGCCGCCCTCTGGCCGTTACCTGCAACAGCAGCTTTAAAACCTGCGTTAAGGGTCACTTCCTATGCACCAGTACTGGAGGGCTGTAAATGAAACCTGCCCTCAAAGTGTCTTGAGGGAAGTAATGGCCAAAATAGTTCAAAATGTCACACATACTTCAAGAAAACAATTTGAAGAGCTAAGCTGTACTCACCGTTTGAAGGAAAAAAGGACATGCCAGAAAGCTCAATTTCAAGGGATTATGAGATGCATGCAAATCCAACCACAAAGAGGTATCAGCTCACACTAGTCAGAATAAACATCAGCAAAAAAACTACAAACAATAAATGCTGAAGGTGTTGTGGAGAAGTGCGTACCCTCAACTTGAAGTGGGATGTAACCTGGTAAGAGCCACTAATGAGAACCGAATGGAGGTGCCGTTATAAGGTAAACATTTGGCTACCATACGATCCAGCAGGCCCACTCCTGGGCCTATAACGTAAGAAGACAGAATTGGAAAGACACAGGCAGGCAAATGTGCATTGCTGCAATAGCCAAGACATGGAAGCAGCCAAAAAGTCCATCAACACATGTGTGGACAAAGAAGAACTGGTACATGTACAGACGGAATATTAGCCAAGGAAAAAAAGGACACAATGTCATTTGCAGCACTGTAGATGAGTCTACAGGTAATCACGCAACATGTAGTAAGTCAGAAAGAGAAAGACACATAGTGTATGGTATCACTTATAGGTGTTACCTAAAAATTGATACCAGTGAAGATGTTTCCACAGAGAAGGGCAATCACAGATTCATTAAACAAACTTATGGTTCACCAATGGAAAGGTGTGAGGATTGGATACATTCGGTCATTGGGGTTAAGAGACATATACAAACACAGGTGAAATATATAATCACCAAAAACCTACAGAATACCAAGAAAAGACTACTCAACATTCTCTCATAACGTACATGGGAAAAGGATCCCAGGAAGAATAGACATAGGTATATGTGTAAAAGAACCACATCTTGCACACCTAGAACAAGCAAAGCATTGTAATCAAACTTGCTGTGATAAAAAATATAAATTCAATTAAAAAACAACGAACAAGATGTAGTGGGACATAAACTTAAGGGGCTTTCTCCTGGCAAATTCCATTCTAAATTACAACCTAGAACACGACTTCCATTGACGTTCTGTTGCCCTAGTAACCAGATTTAGTAAAGGAGAGCTGCTGCCACCTTGTGGCCGTTTCACACAACAGCAGCTTTTAACCCAGTGCTAATGGTCAGTTGATATTCAAAATAATTGCAGGCGTGTAAATGACACCTGCCCTGAAAACAAATCCTGGGGTCGTATATCGACCAAAAAATTCGAAAGACGTCCACATTTCAAAACGACAGTTTCAAGAGGCATATTTTATGCACATTTGTCTTATGATTCTTTCTTTTTCTTTCTTTCTTTCTTTCTTTTGTTAAAAAAACGGGAATGGACAAAGGCTGAACATCAGGAATTAATAAAGCCATGCAAATCCAGTGTACCAAAACGTTCACCTCACAGCCGTCAGAATGATCATCAGCAAGAAAACTCTACAAAAAAATAAGTGCTGAAGGGGTTTTAGAGAACTGCATACCCTTTAGCTGCTGGTGGGATGTAACCTGGTAAGAGCCAGTAGTGAGAACAGAACGGAGGTGCGTTTAAAGGTAAAAATTGAGCTACCATGTGATCTGGTAGGCCCACTGATGGGCCTATCACCTGAGTAGACCAGAATCAAAAAGAAACAGCCTGCCAGGCCTTCAATTCAGCAACATGTACCATAGCCAAGACCTGGAAGAAACCAAAATGTCCACCAACAGAAAAATGTACCAAGAAGAAGTCGTCCGTGTACACAACGGAATATTAGCCATGAAAAAGCATGGAACAGTGCCGTTGCCACCACTACAGAAGGATCTAGAGATAATCACCCAACTTGAAGTAAGAAAGAAACCGAAAGACAGATATCCTATGACATCACTTATACGTGTTACCTAAAACTTGATACCCATGAAATAATTTCCAAGAGAAGGACACGCATAGATTCAGAAAACCAAATTATGTAGAACCAAATGGAAAGGTGTAGGGAATGTATGAATTAGGTTATGGGGTTTAACAGACATGTACTAATACATATGATATATATATATATATATATATATATATATATATAATCACAAAATAACTATGGAATACGAAGAGAGGTCTACTCAACACTCTATAATAACATACATGGGAAAGGATCCAAAGAGGAATAAACAGATACATTGATAGGATGAACCAGAAACTGTACACCCAGGAGAATCTACATTTTTATCAAATTTGCTCTGATCGTTCATAAAAATCAAATTTCAAAAGCAAACAACAATTTAGGAGATGTAAGCCCTTGGGGGTTTGCGCTGGCACATTCCACTCTAATTTGCAGCGTTCTAACATGATTTCCAGGAAAGCTCTGTTGCCCCAAATCCCAGAGTTGGAAATGAAGAAATGCTGCCGCCTTGTGGCCGTTTCCCACAAGGGCGGCTTTAAACCCACAGCTAATGGTCACTTAACATTCACAAGGACTCAGGGCTCTAAAGGACACCTGCCGTCAAAAAATGTCCCGAGGTAGGGAATGGCCAAAAAAAATTCAAAACTGGCAAAATTTTCAAGGAGATAGTATGGAGGGGAAAGTTTTACTCACTCTTTTTCAACAATGAGGAGAATGGATAAAAGCTCAACATCAGGAATTATTAGACTCATGAAAATCCAACCTCCAAGACGGTTTCAACTCACCCATGTCAACTACCATCAGCAAAAAGTTTACCAACAATAAATGCTGAAGGGGATTTAGAGAACTGTGTACCCTCTAGCTGCTGGTGAGATGTAAAGTGGTAACAGCCAATACTGAGAACAGAAAGGAGCTGCGTTTAAAAGTAAAACTTGAGCCACCATTCCATTCAGCAGGCCCACCGATGAGCCTCTCACCTGAGAAGTCCAGAGTCGAGAAGGCACAGGCTTCAACAGCTGCACTGCAGGAACTTTCACAATAGCCAAGACACGGAAGCAACCAAAATGTCCATAAACGAATGAATGGATAAAGAAGAAGTAGTCCATGTACACAATGGAATATTAGCCATGGAAAACAATGAAACACTTCTCTCTGAGGCACCATAGATGAGCCTAGAGATAATCACAGAACACGAGGTAAGTCGGAAAGCAAAAGACATATCTTATGATACCACTTAGAGGCGTTATCTAAGAACTGACACAAATGAACATATTTCCACAGAGGAAGACACTCACAGACTTAGAAAACAAACTATGCTTATCTAAAAAGAAAGGTGGGGGGAATGGAAAAATTAAGAGTACACTTACCATACGTGTACAGATACCTATTAAATACATATATCAAAAAGACCGGACATATAGCAAGGGAGGTCTATGGAACACTCTGCAATAATTTACATGGGAAGTGGATCTGTACGTGAACATATGTATGTAATGTACAAATGAACCAGATTGTGTACACCTAGGACAAACAATATTCTAATCATTACCGCGATAAAAAAATTAAAACAAGAAGTAAAGTGACATAAACTTATGGGGGTTTTTCCTGGCACATTCCATTGTAATTTACAACCTAGGAACAGGACTTCCAGAAAGGCTCTGCTGCCCTAGTAACCAGATTTGGGAATGGAGAAATGCTGCCGCCTTGTGGCCGTTTCCCACAACAGCAGCTTTAAGCCCAGTGCTAATGGTCACTAAATATTCACACTCATTGCGGGCCTGTACATGACACCTGCCCTCAAAAAACAAAAAACCCTGGGGTCGAAAATAGACCAAGAAATTCAAAAGAGGGCCACCTTTCAAGAAGGCAATTTCAACTGGTCTATTGTACTCACCGTTTGTTTAACAGAAATTTAAAACGGTGTGGAAAATGCTGAACACTAGGAATAATTAAACACATGCAAATCCAAATTACAAAAACCTATCAGCTCACACCAGTCAGAATGGCAATCAGAAAAAATTCTGCAAACAATAAATGCTGAAGGGGGTGTGGAGAAATGCCTACCCTTGGTTCAACGTGGAACATGGTAAGAGCCAGTAATGAAAACACAAAGGAGGTGCCTTGAAAAGGTAAATATTGAGCTACCATTCAATCAAGCATACCCACTTCTGGGCCTATCGCCTGAGAGGATGTGAATCAAAAGGTCACAGGCTGGGCTTCACTGGTGGCGCAGTGGTTGAGAGTCCGCCTGCCGATGCAGGGGACACGGGTTCGTGCCCCGGTCCGGGAAGAACCCACATGCTGCGGAGCGGCTAGTCCCATGAGCTATGGCTGCTGGGCCTGTGTGTCCGGAGCCTGTGCTCTGCAACGGGAGGGGCCACGGCAGTGAGAGGCCCACGTACCGCAAAAAATCAGAATAATAATAAAGAAACAGGCTGGCAATCCTGCACTCCAGCAATATTTACCATAGCCAACACTTGGAAGCAATGAAAATGTCCATCAACAGAGGAATTCACAAAGAAGAGGTGGTCCATGTACACACCGGAATATGACTCCAATAAAAAACTATATATTCATTTAAAAAAACAAAGATAAGTAAGGAGACGTCGGGTTTTGGGGGTTTATCCGGGCACATTCCCCTCTAACTTATAACCGAGGACCAACGCTGGCAGGAAGGTCGGATTCCCTAGTTACCAGATTGGGAAAAGCAGAAATGCTGCCGCCCTCTGGCCGTTACCTGCAACAGCAGCTTTAAAACCTGCGTTAAGGGTCACTTCCTATGCACCAGTACTGGAGGGCTGTAAATGAAACCTGCCCTCAAAGTGTCTTGAGGGAAGTAATGGCCAAAATAGTTCAAAATGTCACACATACTTCAAGAAAACAATTTGAAGAGCTAAGCTGTACTCACCGTTTGAAGGAAAAAAGGACATGCCAGAAAGCTCAATTTCAAGGGATTATGAGATGCATGCAAATCCAACCACAAAGAGGTATCAGCTCACACTAGTCAGAATAAACATCAGCAAAAAAACTACAAACAATAAATGCTGAAGGTGTTGTGGAGAAGTGCGTACCCTCAACTTGAAGTGGGATGTAACCTGGTAAGAGCCACTAATGAGAACCGAATGGAGGTGCCGTTATAAGGTAAACATTTGGCTACCATACGATCCAGCAGGCCCACTCCTGGGCCTATAACGTAAGAAGACAGAATTGGAAAGACACAGGCAGGCAAATGTGCATTGCTGCAATAGCCAAGACATGGAAGCAGCCAAAAAGTCCATCAACACATGTGTGGACAAAGAAGAACTGGTACATGTACAGACGGAATATTAGCCAAGGAAAAAAAGGACACAATGTCATTTGCAGCACTGTAGATGAGTCTACAGGTAATCACGCAACATGTAGTAAGTCAGAAAGAGAAAGACACATAGTGTATGGTATCACTTATAGGTGTTACCTAAAAATTGATACCAGTGAAGATGTTTCCACAGAGAAGGGCAATCACAGATTCATTAAACAAACTTATGGTTCACCAATGGAAAGGTGTGAGGATTGGATACATTCGGTCATTGGGGTTAAGAGACATATACAAACACAGGTGAAATATATAATCACCAAAAACCTACAGAATACCAAGAAAAGACTACTCAACATTCTCTCATAACGTACATGGGAAAAGGATCCCAGGAAGAATAGACATAGGTATATGTGTAAAAGAACCACATCTTGCACACCTAGAACAAGCAAAGCATTGTAATCAAACTTGCTGTGATAAAAAATATAAATTCAATTAAAAAACAACGAACAAGATGTAGTGGGACATAAACTTAAGGGGCTTTCTCCTGGCAAATTCCATTCTAAATTACAACCTAGAACACGACTTCCATTGACGTTCTGTTGCCCTAGTAACCAGATTTAGTAAAGGAGAGCTGCTGCCACCTTGTGGCCGTTTCACACAACAGCAGCTTTTAACCCAGTGCTAATGGTCAGTTGATATTCAAAATAATTGCAGGCGTGTAAATGACACCTGCCCTGAAAACAAATCCTGGGGTCGTATATCGACCAAAAAATTCGAAAGACGTCCACATTTCAAAACGACAGTTTCAAGAGGCATATTTTATGCACATTTGTCTTATGATTCTTTCTTTTTCTTTCTTTCTTTCTTTCTTTTGTTAAAAAAACGGGAATGGACAAAGGCTGAACATCAGGAATTAATAAAGCCATGCAAATCCAGTGTACCAAAACGTTCACCTCACAGCCGTCAGAATGATCATCAGCAAGAAAACTCTACAAAAAAATAAGTGCTGAAGGGGTTTTAGAGAACTGCATACCCTTTAGCTGCTGGTGGGATGTAACCTGGTAAGAGCCAGTAGTGAGAACAGAACGGAGGTGCGTTTAAAGGTAAAAATTGAGCTACCATGTGATCTGGTAGGCCCACTGATGGGCCTATCACCTGAGTAGACCAGAATCAAAAAGAAACAGCCTGCCAGGCCTTCAATTCAGCAACATGTACCATAGCCAAGACCTGGAAGAAACCAAAATGTCCACCAACAGAAAAATGTACCAAGAAGAAGTCGTCCGTGTACACAACGGAATATTAGCCATGAAAAAGCATGGAACAGTGCCGTTGCCACCACTACAGAAGGATCTAGAGATAATCACCCAACTTGAAGTAAGAAAGAAACCGAAAGACAGATATCCTATGACATCACTTATACGTGTTACCTAAAACTTGATACCCATGAAATAATTTCCAAGAGAAGGACACGCATAGATTCAGAAAACCAAATTATGTAGAACCAAATGGAAAGGTGTAGGGAATGTATGAATTAGGTTATGGGGTTTAACAGACATGTACTAATACATATGATATATATATATATATATATATATATATATATAATCACAAAATAACTATGGAATACGAAGAGAGGTCTACTCAACACTCTATAATAACATACATGGGAAAGGATCCAAAGAGGAATAAACAGATACATTGATAGGATGAACCAGAAACTGTACACCCAGGAGAATCTACATTTTTATCAAATTTGCTCTGATCGTTCATAAAAATCAAATTTCAAAAGCAAACAACAATTTAGGAGATGTAAGCCCTTGGGGGTTTGCGCTGGCACATTCCACTCTAATTTGCAGCGTTCTAACATGATTTCCAGGAAAGCTCTGTTGCCCCAAATCCCAGAGTTGGAAATGAAGAAATGCTGCCGCCTTGTGGCCGTTTCCCACAAGGGCGGCTTTAAACCCACAGCTAATGGTCACTTAACATTCACAAGGACTCAGGGCTCTAAAGGACACCTGCCGTCAAAAAATGTCCCGAGGTAGGGAATGGCCAAAAAAAATTCAAAACTGGCAAAATTTTCAAGGAGATAGTATGGAGGGGAAAGTTTTACTCACTCTTTTTCAACAATGAGGAGAATGGATAAAAGCTCAACATCAGGAATTATTAGACTCATGAAAATCCAACCTCCAAGACGGTTTCAACTCACCCATGTCAACTACCATCAGCAAAAAGTTTACCAACAATAAATGCTGAAGGGGATTTAGAGAACTGTGTACCCTCTAGCTGCTGGTGAGATGTAAAGTGGTAACAGCCAATACTGAGAACAGAAAGGAGCTGCGTTTAAAAGTAAAACTTGAGCCACCATTCCATTCAGCAGGCCCACCGATGAGCCTCTCACCTGAGAAGTCCAGAGTCGAGAAGGCACAGGCTTCAACAGCTGCACTGCAGGAACTTTCACAATAGCCAAGACACGGAAGCAACCAAAATGTCCATAAACGAATGAATGGATAAAGAAGAAGTAGTCCATGTACACAATGGAATATTAGCCATGGAAAACAATGAAACACTTCTCTCTGAGGCACCATAGATGAGCCTAGAGATAATCACAGAACACGAGGTAAGTCGGAAAGCAAAAGACATATCTTATGATACCACTTAGAGGCGTTATCTAAGAACTGACACAAATGAACATATTTCCACAGAGGAAGACACTCACAGACTTAGAAAACAAACTATGCTTATCTAAAAAGAAAGGTGGGGGGAATGGAAAAATTAAGAGTACACTTACCATACGTGTACAGATACCTATTAAATACATATATCAAAAAGACCGGACATATAGCAAGGGAGGTCTATGGAACACTCTGCAATAATTTACATGGGAAGTGGATCTGTACGTGAACATATGTATGTAATGTACAAATGAACCAGATTGTGTACACCTAGGACAAACAATATTCTAATCATTACCGCGATAAAAAAATTAAAACAAGAAGTAAAGTGACATAAACTTATGGGGGTTTTTCCTGGCACATTCCATTGTAATTTACAACCTAGGAACAGGACTTCCAGAAAGGCTCTGCTGCCCTAGTAACCAGATTTGGGAATGGAGAAATGCTGCCGCCTTGTGGCCGTTTCCCACAACAGCAGCTTTAAGCCCAGTGCTAATGGTCACTAAATATTCACACTCATTGCGGGCCTGTACATGACACCTGCCCTCAAAAAACAAAAAACCCTGGGGTCGAAAATAGACCAAGAAATTCAAAAGAGGGCCACCTTTCAAGAAGGCAATTTCAACTGGTCTATTGTACTCACCGTTTGTTTAACAGAAATTTAAAACGGTGTGGAAAATGCTGAACACTAGGAATAATTAAACACATGCAAATCCAAATTACAAAAACCTATCAGCTCACACCAGTCAGAATGGCAATCAGAAAAAATTCTGCAAACAATAAATGCTGAAGGGGGTGTGGAGAAATGCCTACCCTTGGTTCAACGTGGAACATGGTAAGAGCCAGTAATGAAAACACAAAGGAGGTGCCTTGAAAAGGTAAATATTGAGCTACCATTCAATCAAGCATACCCACTTCTGGGCCTATCACCTGAGAGGATGTGAATCAAAAGGTCACAGGCTGGGCTTCACTGGTGGCGCAGTGGTTGAGAGTCCGCCTGCCGATGCAGGGGACACGGGTTCGTGCCCCGGTCCGGGAAGAACCCACATGCTGCGGAGCGGCTAGTCCCATGAGCTATGGCTGCTGGGCCTGTGTGTCCGGAGCCTGTGCTCTGCAACGGGAGGGGCCACGGCAGTGAGAGGCCCACGTACCGCAAAAAATCAGAATAATAATAAAGAAACAGGCTGGCAATCCTGCACTCCAGCAATATTTACCATAGCCAACACTTGGAAGCAATGAAAATGTCCATCAACAGAGGAATTCACAAAGAAGAGGTGGTCCATGTACACACCGGAATATGACTCCAATAAAAAACTATATATTCATTTAAAAAAACAAAGATAAGTAAGGAGACGTCGGGTTTTGGGGGTTTATCCGGGCACATTCCCCTCTAACTTATAACCGAGGACCAACGCTGGCAGGAAGGTCGGATTCCCTAGTTACCAGATTGGGAAAAGCAGAAATGCTGCCGCCCTCTGGCCGTTACCTGCAACAGCAGCTTTAAAACCTGCGTTAAGGGTCACTTCCTATGCACCAGTACTGGAGGGCTGTAAATGAAACCTGCCCTCAAAGTGTCTTGAGGGAAGTAATGGCCAAAATAGTTCAAAATGTCACACATACTTCAAGAAAACAATTTGAAGAGCTAAGCTGTACTCACCGTTTGAAGGAAAAAAGGACATGCCAGAAAGCTCAATTTCAAGGGATTATGAGATGCATGCAAATCCAACCACAAAGAGGTATCAGCTCACACTAGTCAGAATAAACATCAGCAAAAAAACTACAAACAATAAATGCTGAAGGTGTTGTGGAGAAGTGCGTACCCTCAACTTGAAGTGGGATGTAACCTGGTAAGAGCCACTAATGAGAACCGAATGGAGGTGCCGTTATAAGGTAAACATTTGGCTACCATACGATCCAGCAGGCCCACTCCTGGGCCTATAACGTAAGAAGACAGAATTGGAAAGACACAGGCAGGCAAATGTGCATTGCTGCAATAGCCAAGACATGGAAGCAGCCAAAAAGTCCATCAACACATGTGTGGACAAAGAAGAACTGGTACATGTACAGACGGAATATTAGCCAAGGAAAAAAAGGACACAATGTCATTTGCAGCACTGTAGATGAGTCTACAGGTAATCACGCAACATGTAGTAAGTCAGAAAGAGAAAGACACATAGTGTATGGTATCACTTATAGGTGTTACCTAAAAATTGATACCAGTGAAGATGTTTCCACAGAGAAGGGCAATCACAGATTCATTAAACAAACTTATGGTTCACCAATGGAAAGGTGTGAGGATTGGATACATTCGGTCATTGGGGTTAAGAGACATATACAAACACAGGTGAAATATATAATCACCAAAAACCTACAGAATACCAAGAAAAGACTACTCAACATTCTCTCATAACGTACATGGGAAAAGGATCCCAGGAAGAATAGACATAGGTATATGTGTAAAAGAACCACATCTTGCACACCTAGAACAAGCAAAGCATTGTAATCAAACTTGCTGTGATAAAAAATATAAATTCAATTAAAAAACAACGAACAAGATGTAGTGGGACATAAACTTAAGGGGCTTTCTCCTGGCAAATTCCATTCTAAATTACAACCTAGAACACGACTTCCATTGACGTTCTGTTGCCCTAGTAACCAGATTTAGTAAAGGAGAGCTGCTGCCACCTTGTGGCCGTTTCACACAACAGCAGCTTTTAACCCAGTGCTAATGGTCAGTTGATATTCAAAATAATTGCAGGCGTGTAAATGACACCTGCCCTGAAAACAAATCCTGGGGTCGTATATCGACCAAAAAATTCGAAAGACGTCCACATTTCAAAACGACAGTTTCAAGAGGCATATTTTATGCACATTTGTCTTATGATTCTTTCTTTTTCTTTCTTTCTTTCTTTCTTTTGTTAAAAAAACGGGAATGGACAAAGGCTGAACATCAGGAATTAATAAAGCCATGCAAATCCAGTGTACCAAAACGTTCACCTCACAGCCGTCAGAATGATCATCAGCAAGAAAACTCTACAAAAAAATAAGTGCTGAAGGGGTTTTAGAGAACTGCATACCCTTTAGCTGCTGGTGGGATGTAACCTGGTAAGAGCCAGTAGTGAGAACAGAACGGAGGTGCGTTTAAAGGTAAAAATTGAGCTACCATGTGATCTGGTAGGCCCACTGATGGGCCTATCACCTGAGTAGACCAGAATCAAAAAGAAACAGCCTGCCAGGCCTTCAATTCAGCAACATGTACCATAGCCAAGACCTGGAAGAAACCAAAATGTCCACCAACAGAAAAATGTACCAAGAAGAAGTCGTCCGTGTACACAACGGAATATTAGCCATGAAAAAGCATGGAACAGTGCCGTTGCCACCACTACAGAAGGATCTAGAGATAATCACCCAACTTGAAGTAAGAAAGAAACCGAAAGACAGATATCCTATGACATCACTTATACGTGTTACCTAAAACTTGATACCCATGAAATAATTTCCAAGAGAAGGACACGCATAGATTCAGAAAACCAAATTATGTAGAACCAAATGGAAAGGTGTAGGGAATGTATGAATTAGGTTATGGGGTTTAACAGACATGTACTAATACATATGATATATATATATATATATATATATATATATATATAATCACAAAATAACTATGGAATACGAAGAGAGGTCTACTCAACACTCTATAATAACATACATGGGAAAGGATCCAAAGAGGAATAAACAGATACATTGATAGGATGAACCAGAAACTGTACACCCAGGAGAATCTACATTTTTATCAAACTTGCTCTGATCGTTCATAAAAATCAAATTTCAAAAGCAAACAACAATTTAGGAGATGTAAGCCCTTGGGGGTTTGCGCTGGCACATTCCACTCTAATTTGCAGCGTTCTAACATGATTTCCAGGAAAGCTCTGTTGCCCCAAATCCCAGAGTTGGAAATGAAGAAATGCTGCCGCCTTGTGGCCGTTTCCCACAAGGGCGGCTTTAAACCCACAGCTAATGGTCACTTAACATTCACAAGGACTCAGGGCTCTAAAGGACACCTGCCGTCAAAAAATGTCCCGAGGTAGGGAATGGCCAAAAAAAATTCAAAACTGGCAAAATTTTCAAGGAGATAGTATGGAGGGGAAAGTTTTACTCACTCTTTTTCAACAATGAGGAGAATGGATAAAAGCTCAACATCAGGAATTATTAGACTCATGAAAATCCAACCTCCAAGACGGTTTCAACTCACCCATGTCAACTACCATCAGCAAAAAGTTTACCAACAATAAATGCTGAAGGGGATTTAGAGAACTGTGTACCCTCTAGCTGCTGGTGAGATGTAAAGTGGTAACAGCCAATACTGAGAACAGAAAGGAGCTGCGTTTAAAAGTAAAACTTGAGCCACCATTCCATTCAGCAGGCCCACCGATGAGCCTCTCACCTGAGAAGTCCAGAGTCGAGAAGGCACAGGCTTCAACAGCTGCACTGCAGGAACTTTCACAATAGCCAAGACACGGAAGCAACCAAAATGTCCATAAACGAATGAATGGATAAAGAAGAAGTAGTCCATGTACACAATGGAATATTAGCCATGGAAAACAATGAAACACTTCTCTCTGAGGCACCATAGATGAGCCTAGAGATAATCACAGAACACGAGGTAAGTCGGAAAGCAAAAGACATATCTTATGATACCACTTAGAGGCGTTATCTAAGAACTGACACAAATGAACATATTTCCACAGAGGAAGACACTCACAGACTTAGAAAACAAACTATGCTTATCTAAAAAGAAAGGTGGGGGGAATGGAAAAATTAAGAGTACACTTACCATACGTGTACAGATACCTATTAAATACATATATCAAAAAGACCGGACATATAGCAAGGGAGGTCTATGGAACACTCTGCAATAATTTACATGGGAAGTGGATCTGTACGTGAACATATGTATGTAATGTACAAATGAACCAGATTGTGTACACCTAGGACAAACAATATTCTAATCATTACCGCGATAAAAAAATTAAAACAAGAAGTAAAGTGACATAAACTTATGGGGGTTTTTCCTGGCACATTCCATTGTAATTTACAACCTAGGAACAGGACTTCCAGAAAGGCTCTGCTGCCCTAGTAACCAGATTTGGGAATGGAGAAATGCTGCCGCCTTGTGGCCGTTTCCCACAACAGCAGCTTTAAGCCCAGTGCTAATGGTCACTAAATATTCACACTCATTGCGGGCCTGTACATGACACCTGCCCTCAAAAAACAAAAAACCCTGGGGTCGAAAATAGACCAAGAAATTCAAAAGAGGGCCACCTTTCAAGAAGGCAATTTCAACTGGTCTATTGTACTCACCGTTTGTTTAACAGAAATTTAAAACGGTGTGGAAAATGCTGAACACTAGGAATAATTAAACACATGCAAATCCAAATTACAAAAACCTATCAGCTCACACCAGTCAGAATGGCAATCAGAAAAAATTCTGCAAACAATAAATGCTGAAGGGGGTGTGGAGAAATGCCTACCCTTGGTTCAACGTGGAACATGGTAAGAGCCAGTAATGAAAACACAAAGGAGGTGCCTTGAAAAGGTAAATATTGAGCTACCATTCAATCAAGCATACCCACTTCTGGGCCTATCGCCTGAGAGGATGTGAATCAAAAGGTCACAGGCTGGGCTTCACTGGTGGCGCAGTGGTTGAGAGTCCGCCTGCCGATGCAGGGGACACGGGTTCGTGCCCCGGTCCGGGAAGAACCCACATGCTGCGGAGCGGCTAGTCCCATGAGCTATGGCTGCTGGGCCTGTGTGTCCGGAGCCTGTGCTCTGCAACGGGAGGGGCCACGGCAGTGAGAGGCCCACGTACCGCAAAAAATCAGAATAATAATAAAGAAACAGGCTGGCAATCCTGCACTCCAGCAATATTTACCATAGCCAACACTTGGAAGCAATGAAAATGTCCATCAACAGAGGAATTCACAAAGAAGAGGTGGTCCATGTACACACCGGAATATGACTCCAATAAAAAACTATATATTCATTTAAAAAAACAAAGATAAGTAAGGAGACGTCGGGTTTTGGGGGTTTATCCGGGCACATTCCCCTCTAACTTATAACCGAGGACCAACGCTGGCAGGAAGGTCGGATTCCCTAGTTACCAGATTGGGAAAAGCAGAAATGCTGCCGCCCTCTGGCCGTTACCTGCAACAGCAGCTTTAAAACCTGCGTTAAGGGTCACTTCCTATGCACCAGTACTGGAGGGCTGTAAATGAAACCTGCCCTCAAAGTGTCTTGAGGGAAGTAATGGCCAAAATAGTTCAAAATGTCACACATACTTCAAGAAAACAATTTGAAGAGCTAAGCTGTACTCACCGTTTGAAGGAAAAAAGGACATGCCAGAAAGCTCAATTTCAAGGGATTATGAGATGCATGCAAATCCAACCACAAAGAGGTATCAGCTCACACTAGTCAGAATAAACATCAGCAAAAAAACTACAAACAATAAATGCTGAAGGTGTTGTGGAGAAGTGCGTACCCTCAACTTGAAGTGGGATGTAACCTGGTAAGAGCCACTAATGAGAACCGAATGGAGGTGCCGTTATAAGGTAAACATTTGGCTACCATACGATCCAGCAGGCCCACTCCTGGGCCTATAACGTAAGAAGACAGAATTGGAAAGACACAGGCAGGCAAATGTGCATTGCTGCAATAGCCAAGACATGGAAGCAGCCAAAAAGTCCATCAACACATGTGTGGACAAAGAAGAACTGGTACATGTACAGACGGAATATTAGCCAAGGAAAAAAAGGACACAATGTCATTTGCAGCACTGTAGATGAGTCTACAGGTAATCACGCAACATGTAGTAAGTCAGAAAGAGAAAGACACATAGTGTATGGTATCACTTATAGGTGTTACCTAAAAATTGATACCAGTGAAGATGTTTCCACAGAGAAGGGCAATCACAGATTCATTAAACAAACTTATGGTTCACCAATGGAAAGGTGTGAGGATTGGATACATTCGGTCATTGGGGTTAAGAGACATATACAAACACAGGTGAAATATATAATCACCAAAAACCTACAGAATACCAAGAAAAGACTACTCAACATTCTCTCATAACGTACATGGGAAAAGGATCCCAGGAAGAATAGACATAGGTATATGTGTAAAAGAACCACATCTTGCACACCTAGAACAAGCAAAGCATTGTAATCAAACTTGCTGTGATAAAAAATATAAATTCAATTAAAAAACAACGAACAAGATGTAGTGGGACATAAACTTAAGGGGCTTTCTCCTGGCAAATTCCATTCTAAATTACAACCTAGAACACGACTTCCATTGACGTTCTGTTGCCCTAGTAACCAGATTTAGTAAAGGAGAGCTGCTGCCACCTTGTGGCCGTTTCACACAACAGCAGCTTTTAACCCAGTGCTAATGGTCAGTTGATATTCAAAATAATTGCAGGCGTGTAAATGACACCTGCCCTGAAAACAAATCCTGGGGTCGTATATCGACCAAAAAATTCGAAAGACGTCCACATTTCAAAACGACAGTTTCAAGAGGCATATTTTATGCACATTTGTCTTATGATTCTTTCTTTTTCTTTCTTTCTTTCTTTCTTTTGTTAAAAAAACGGGAATGGACAAAGGCTGAACATCAGGAATTAATAAAGCCATGCAAATCCAGTGTACCAAAACGTTCACCTCACAGCCGTCAGAATGATCATCAGCAAGAAAACTCTACAAAAAAATAAGTGCTGAAGGGGTTTTAGAGAACTGCATACCCTTTAGCTGCTGGTGGGATGTAACCTGGTAAGAGCCAGTAGTGAGAACAGAACGGAGGTGCGTTTAAAGGTAAAAATTGAGCTACCATGTGATCTGGTAGGCCCACTGATGGGCCTATCACCTGAGTAGACCAGAATCAAAAAGAAACAGCCTGCCAGGCCTTCAATTCAGCAACATGTACCATAGCCAAGACCTGGAAGAAACCAAAATGTCCACCAACAGAAAAATGTACCAAGAAGAAGTCGTCCGTGTACACAACGGAATATTAGCCATGAAAAAGCATGGAACAGTGCCGTTGCCACCACTACAGAAGGATCTAGAGATAATCACCCAACTTGAAGTAAGAAAGAAACCGAAAGACAGATATCCTATGACATCACTTATACGTGTTACCTAAAACTTGATACCCATGAAATAATTTCCAAGAGAAGGACACGCATAGATTCAGAAAACCAAATTATGTAGAACCAAATGGAAAGGTGTAGGGAATGTATGAATTAGGTTATGGGGTTTAACAGACATGTACTAATACATATGATATATATATATATATATATATATATATATATATATATAATCACAAAATAACTATGGAATACGAAGAGAGGTCTACTCAACACTCTATAATAACATACATGGGAAAGGATCCAAAGAGGAATAAACAGATACATTGATAGGATGAACCAGAAACTGTACACCCAGGAGAATCTACATTTTTATCAAACTTGCTCTGATCGTTCATAAAAATCAAATTTCAAAAGCAAACAACAATTTAGGAGATGTAAGCCCTTGGGGGTTTGCGCTGGCACATTCCACTCTAATTTGCAGCGTTCTAACATGATTTCCAGGAAAGCTCTGTTGCCCCAAATCCCAGAGTTGGAAATGAAGAAATGCTGCCGCCTTGTGGCCGTTTCCCACAAGGGCGGCTTTAAACCCACAGCTAATGGTCACTTAACATTCACAAGGACTCAGGGCTCTAAAGGACACCTGCCGTCAAAAAATGTCCCGAGGTAGGGAATGGCCAAAAAAAATTCAAAACTGGCAAAATTTTCAAGGAGATAGTATGGAGGGGAAAGTTTTACTCACTCTTTTTCAACAATGAGGAGAATGGATAAAAGCTCAACATCAGGAATTATTAGACTCATGAAAATCCAACCTCCAAGACGGTTTCAACTCACCCATGTCAACTACCATCAGCAAAAAGTTTACCAACAATAAATGCTGAAGGGGATTTAGAGAACTGTGTACCCTCTAGCTGCTGGTGAGATGTAAAGTGGTAACAGCCAATACTGAGAACAGAAAGGAGCTGCGTTTAAAAGTAAAACTTGAGCCACCATTCCATTCAGCAGGCCCACCGATGAGCCTCTCACCTGAGAAGTCCAGAGTCGAGAAGGCACAGGCTTCAACAGCTGCACTGCAGGAACTTTCACAATAGCCAAGACACGGAAGCAACCAAAATGTCCATAAACGAATGAATGGATAAAGAAGAAGTAGTCCATGTACACAATGGAATATTAGCCATGGAAAACAATGAAACACTTCTCTCTGAGGCACCATAGATGAGCCTAGAGATAATCACAGAACACGAGGTAAGTCGGAAAGCAAAAGACATATCTTATGATACCACTTAGAGGCGTTATCTAAGAACTGACACAAATGAACATATTTCCACAGAGGAAGACACTCACAGACTTAGAAAACAAACTATGCTTATCTAAAAAGAAAGGTGGGGGGAATGGAAAGATTAAGAGTACACTTACCATACGTGTACAGATACCTATTAAATACATATATCAAAAAGACCGAACATATAGCAAGGGAGGTCTATGGAACACTCTGCAATAATTTACATGGGAAGTGGATCTGTACGTGAACATATGTATGTAATGTACAAATGAACCAGATTGTGTACACCTAGGACAAACAATATTCTAATCATTACCGCGATAAAAAAATTAAAACAAGAAGTAATGTGACATAAACTTATGGGGGTTTTTCCTGGCACATTCCACTGTAATTTACAACCTAGGAACAGGACTTCCAGAAAGGCTCTGCTGCCCTAGTAACCAGATTTGGGAATGGAGAAATGCTGCCGCCTTGTGGCCGTTTCCCACAACAGCAGCTTTAAGCCCAGTGCTAATGGTCACTAAATATTCACACTCATTGCGGGCCTGTACATGACACCTGCCCTCAAAAAACAAAAAACCCTGGGGTCGAAAATAGACCAAGAAATTCAAAAGAGGGCCACCTTTCAAGAAGGCAATTTCAACTGGTCTATTGTACTCACCGTTTGTTTAACAGAAATTTAAAACGGTGTGGAAAATGCTGAACACTAGGAATAATTAAACACATGCAAATCCAAATTACAAAAACCTATCAGCTCACACCAGTCAGAATGGCAATCAGAAAAAATTCTGCAAACAATAAATGCTGAAGGGGGTGTGGAGAAATGCCTACCCTTGGTTCAACGTGGAACATGGTAAGAGCCAGTAATGAAAACACAAAGGAGGTGCCTTGAAAAGGTAAATATTGAGCTACCATTCAATCAAGCATACCCACTTCTGGGCCTATCGCCTGAGAGGATGTGAATCAAAAGGTCACAGGCTGGGCTTCACTGGTGGCGCAGTGGTTGAGAGTCCGCCTGCCGATGCAGGGGACACGGGTTCGTGCCCCGGTCCGGGAAGAACCCACATGCTGCGGAGCGGCTAGTCCCATGAGCTATGGCTGCTGGGCCTGTGTGTCCGGAGCCTGTGCTCTGCAACGGGAGGGGCCACGGCAGTGAGAGGCCCACGTACCGCAAAAAATCAGAATAATAATAAAGAAACAGGCTGGCAATCCTGCACTCCAGCAATATTTACCATAGCCAACACTTGGAAGCAATGAAAATGTCCATCAACAGAGGAATTCACAAAGAAGAGGTGGTCCATGTACACACCGGAATATGACTCCAATAAAAAACTATATATTCATTTAAAAAAACAAAGATAAGTAAGGAGACGTCGGGTTTTGGGGGTTTATCCGGGCACATTCCCCTCTAACTTATAACCGAGGACCAACGCTGGCAGGAAGGTCGGATTCCCTAGTTACCAGATTGGGAAAAGCAGAAATGCTGCCGCCCTCTGGCCGTTACCTGCAACAGCAGCTTTAAAACCTGCGTTAAGGGTCACTTCCTATGCACCAGTACTGGAGGGCTGTAAATGAAACCTGCCCTCAAAGTGTCTTGAGGGAAGTAATGGCCAAAATAGTTCAAAATGTCACACATACTTCAAGAAAACAATTTGAAGAGCTAAGCTGTACTCACCGTTTGAAGGAAAAAAGGACATGCCAGAAAGCTCAATTTCAAGGGATTATGAGATGCATGCAAATCCAACCACAAAGAGGTATCAGCTCACACTAGTCAGAATAAACATCAGCAAAAAAACTACAAACAATAAATGCTGAAGGTGTTGTGGAGAAGTGCGTACCCTCAACTTGAAGTGGGATGTAACCTGGTAAGAGCCACTAATGAGAACCGAATGGAGGTGCCGTTATAAGGTAAACATTTGGCTACCATACGATCCAGCAGGCCCACTCCTGGGCCTATAACGTAAGAAGACAGAATTGGAAAGACACAGGCAGGCAAATGTGCATTGCTGCAATAGCCAAGACATGGAAGCAGCCAAAAAGTCCATCAACACATGTGTGGACAAAGAAGAACTGGTACATGTACAGACGGAATATTAGCCAAGGAAAAAAAGGACACAATGTCATTTGCAGCACTGTAGATGAGTCTACAGGTAATCACGCAACATGTAGTAAGTCAGAAAGAGAAAGACACATAGTGTATGGTATCACTTATAGGTGTTACCTAAAAATTGATACCAGTGAAGATGTTTCCACAGAGAAGGGCAATCACAGATTCATTAAACAAACTTATGGTTCACCAATGGAAAGGTGTGAGGATTGGATACATTCGGTCATTGGGGTTAAGAGACATATACAAACACAGGTGAAATATATAATCACCAAAAACCTACAGAATACCAAGAAAAGACTACTCAACATTCTCTCATAACGTACATGGGAAAAGGATCCCAGGAAGAATAGACATAGGTATATGTGTAAAAGAACCACATCTTGCACACCTAGAACAAGCAAAGCATTGTAATCAAACTTGCTGTGATAAAAAATATAAATTCAATTAAAAAACAACGAACAAGATGTAGTGGGACATAAACTTAAGGGGCTTTCTCCTGGCAAATTCCATTCTAAATTACAACCTAGAACATGACTTCCATTGACGTTCTGTTGCCCTAGTAACCAGATTTAGTAAAGGAGAGCTGCTGCCACCTTGTGGCCGTTTCACACAACAGCAGCTTTTAACCCAGTGCTAATGGTCAGTTGATATTCAAAATAATTGCAGGCGTGTAAATGACACCTGCCCTGAAAACAAATCCTGGGGTCGTATATCGACCAAAAAATTCGAAAGACGTCCACATTTCAAAACGACAGTTTCAAGAGGCATATTTTATGCACATTTGTCTTATGATTCTTTCTTTTTCTTTCTTTCTTTCTTTCTTTTGTTAAAAAAACGGGAATGGACAAAGGCTGAACATCAGGAATTAATAAAGCCATGCAAATCCAGTGTACCAAAACGTTCACCTCACAGCCGTCAGAATGATCATCAGCAAGAAAACTCTACAAAAAAATAAGTGCTGAAGGGGTTTTAGAGAACTGCATACCCTTTAGCTGCTGGTGGGATGTAACCTGGTAAGAGCCAGTAGTGAGAACAGAACGGAGGTGCGTTTAAAGGTAAAAATTGAGCTACCATGTGATCTGGTAGGCCCACTGATGGGCCTATCACCTGAGTAGACCAGAATCAAAAAGAAACAGCCTGCCAGGCCTTCAATTCAGCAACATGTACCATAGCCAAGACCTGGAAGAAACCAAAATGTCCACCAACAGAAAAATGTACCAAGAAGAAGTCGTCCGTGTACACAACGGAATATTAGCCATGAAAAAGCATGGAACAGTGCCGTTGCCACCACTACAGAAGGATCTAGAGATAATCACCCAACTTGAAGTAAGAAAGAAACCGAAAGACAGATATCCTATGACATCACTTATACGTGTTACCTAAAACTTGATACCCATGAAATAATTTCCAAGAGAAGGACACGCATAGATTCAGAAAACCAAATTATGTAGAACCAAATGGAAAGGTGTAGGGAATGTATGAATTAGGTTATGGGGTTTAACAGACATGTACTAATACATATGATATATATATATATATATATATATATATATATATAATCACAAAATAACTATGGAATACGAAGAGAGGTCTACTCAACACTCTATAATAACATACATGGGAAAGGATCCAAAGAGGAATAAACAGATACATTGATAGGATGAACCAGAAACTGTACACCCAGGAGAATCTACATTTTTATCAAACTTGCTCTGATCGTTCATAAAAATCAAATTTCAAAAGCAAACAACAATTTAGGAGATGTAAGCCCTTGGGGGTTTGCGCTGGCACATTCCACTCTAATTTGCAGCGTTCTAACATGATTTCCAGGAAAGCTCTGTTGCCCCAAATCCCAGAGTTGGAAATGAAGAAATGCTGCCGCCTTGTGGCCGTTTCCCACAAGGGCGGCTTTAAACCCACAGCTAATGGTCACTTAACATTCACAAGGACTCAGGGCTCTAAAGGACACCTGCCGTCAAAAAATGTCCCGAGGTAGGGAATGGCCAAAAAAAATTCAAAACTGGCAAAATTTTCAAGGAGATAGTATGGAGGGGAAAGTTTTACTCACTCTTTTTCAACAATGAGGAGAATGGATAAAAGCTCAACATCAGGAATTATTAGACTCATGAAAATCCAACCTCCAAGACGGTTTCAACTCACCCATGTCAACTACCATCAGCAAAAAGTTTACCAACAATAAATGCTGAAGGGGATTTAGAGAACTGTGTACCCTCTAGCTGCTGGTGAGATGTAAAGTGGTAACAGCCAATACTGAGAACAGAAAGGAGCTGCGTTTAAAAGTAAAACTTGAGCCACCATTCCATTCAGCAGGCCCACCGATGAGCCTCTCACCTGAGAAGTCCAGAGTCGAGAAGGCACAGGCTTCAACAGCTGCACTGCAGGAACTTTCACAATAGCCAAGACACGGAAGCAACCAAAATGTCCATAAACGAATGAATGGATAAAGAAGAAGTAGTCCATGTACACAATGGAATATTAGCCATGGAAAACAATGAAACACTTCTCTCTGAGGCACCATAGATGAGCCTAGAGATAATCACAGAACACGAGGTAAGTCGGAAAGCAAAAGACATATCTTATGATACCACTTAGAGGCGTTATCTAAGAACTGACACAAATGAACATATTTCCACAGAGGAAGACACTCACAGACTTAGAAAACAAACTATGCTTATCTAAAAAGAAAGGTGGGGGGAATGGAAAAATTAAGAGTACACTTACCATACGTGTACAGATACCTATTAAATACATATATCAAAAAGACCGGACATATAGCAAGGGAGGTCTATGGAACACTCTGCAATAATTTACATGGGAAGTGGATCTGTACGTGAACATATGTATGTAATGTACAAATGAACCAGATTGTGTACACCTAGGACAAACAATATTCTAATCATTACCGCGATAAAAAAATTAAAACAAGAAGTAAAGTGACATAAACTTATGGGGGTTTTTCCTGGCACATTCCATTGTAATTTACAACCTAGGAACAGGACTTCCAGAAAGGCTCTGCTGCCCTAGTAACCAGATTTGGGAATGGAGAAATGCTGCCGCCTTGTGGCCGTTTCCCACAACAGCAGCTTTAAGCCCAGTGCTAATGGTCACTAAATATTCACACTCATTGCGGGCCTGTACATGACACCTGCCCTCAAAAAACAAAAAACCCTGGGGTCGAAAATAGACCAAGAAATTCAAAAGAGGGCCACCTTTCAAGAAGGCAATTTCAACTGGTCTATTGTACTCACCGTTTGTTTAACAGAAATTTAAAACGGTGTGGAAAATGCTGAACACTAGGAATAATTAAACACATGCAAATCCAAATTACAAAAACCTATCAGCTCACACCAGTCAGAATGGCAATCAGAAAAAATTCTGCAAACAATAAATGCTGAAGGGGGTGTGGAGAAATGCCTACCCTTGGTTCAACGTGGAACATGGTAAGAGCCAGTAATGAAAACACAAAGGAGGTGCCTTGAAAAGGTAAATATTGAGCTACCATTCAATCAAGCATACCCACTTCTGGGCCTATCGCCTGAGAGGATGTGAATCAAAAGGTCACAGGCTGGGCTTCACTGGTGGCGCAGTGGTTGAGAGTCCGCCTGCCGATGCAGGGGACACGGGTTCGTGCCCCGGTCCGGGAAGAACCCACATGCTGCGGAGCGGCTAGTCCCATGAGCTATGGCTGCTGGGCCTGTGTGTCCGGAGCCTGTGCTCTGCAACGGGAGGGGCCACGGCAGTGAGAGGCCCACGTACCGCAAAAAATCAGAATAATAATAAAGAAACAGGCTGGCAATCCTGCACTCCAGCAATATTTACCATAGCCAACACTTGGAAGCAATGAAAATGTCCATCAACAGAGGAATTCACAAAGAAGAGGTGGTCCATGTACACACCGGAATATGACTCCAATAAAAAACTATATATTCATTTAAAAAAACAAAGATAAGTAAGGAGACGTCGGGTTTTGGGGGTTTATCCGGGCACATTCCCCTCTAACTTATAACCGAGGACCAACGCTGGCAGGAAGGTCGGATTCCCTAGTTACCAGATTGGGAAAAGCAGAAATGCTGCCGCCCTCTGGCCGTTACCTGCAACAGCAGCTTTAAAACCTGCGTTAAGGGTCACTTCCTATGCACCAGTACTGGAGGGCTGTAAATGAAACCTGCCCTCAAAGTGTCTTGAGGGAAGTAATGGCCAAAATAGTTCAAAATGTCACACATACTTCAAGAAAACAATTTGAAGAGCTAAGCTGTACTCACCGTTTGAAGGAAAAAAGGACATGCCAGAAAGCTCAATTTCAAGGGATTATGAGATGCATGCAAATCCAACCACAAAGAGGTATCAGCTCACACTAGTCAGAATAAACATCAGCAAAAAAACTACAAACAATAAATGCTGAAGGTGTTGTGGAGAAGTGCGTACCCTCAACTTGAAGTGGGATGTAACCTGGTAAGAGCCACTAATGAGAACCGAATGGAGGTGCCGTTATAAGGTAAACATTTGGCTACCATACGATCCAGCAGGCCCACTCCTGGGCCTATAACGTAAGAAGACAGAATTGGAAAGACACAGGCAGGCAAATGTGCATTGCTGCAATAGCCAAGACATGGAAGCAGCCAAAAAGTCCATCAACACATGTGTGGACAAAGAAGAACTGGTACATGTACAGACGGAATATTAGCCAAGGAAAAAAAGGACACAATGTCATTTGCAGCACTGTAGATGAGTCTACAGGTAATCACGCAACATGTAGTAAGTCAGAAAGAGAAAGACACATAGTGTATGGTATCACTTATAGGTGTTACCTAAAAATTGATACCAGTGAAGATGTTTCCACAGAGAAGGGCAATCACAGATTCATTAAACAAACTTATGGTTCACCAATGGAAAGGTGTGAGGATTGGATACATTCGGTCATTGGGGTTAAGGGACATATACAAACACAGGTGAAATATATAATCACCAAAAACCTACAGAATACCAAGAAAAGACTACTCAACATTCTCTCATAACGTACATGGGAAAAGGATCCCAGGAAGAATAGACATAGGTATATGTGTAAAAGAACCACATCTTGCACACCTAGAACAAGCAAAGCATTGTAATCAAACTTGCTGTGATAAAAAATATAAATTCAATTAAAAAACAACGAACAAGATGTAGTGGGACATAAACTTAAGGGGCTTTCTCCTGGCAAATTCCATTCTAAATTACAACCTAGAACACGACTTCCATTGACGTTCTGTTGCCCTAGTAACCAGATTTAGTAAAGGAGAGCTGCTGCCACCTTGTGGCCGTTTCACACAACAGCAGCTTTTAACCCAGTGCTAATGGTCAGTTGATATTCAAAATAATTGCAGGCGTGTAAATGACACCTGCCCTGAAAACAAATCCTGGGGTCGTATATCGACCAAAAAATTCGAAAGACGTCCACATTTCAAAACGACAGTTTCAAGAGGCATATTTTATGCACATTTGTCTTATGATTCTTTCTTTTTCTTTCTTTCTTTCTTTCTTTTGTTAAAAAAATGGGAATGGACAAAGGCTGAACATCAGGAATTAATAAAGCCATGCAAATCCAGTGTACCAAAACGTTCACCTCACAGCCGTCAGAATGATCATCAGCAAGAAAACTCTACAAAAAAATAAGTGCTGAAGGGGTTTTAGAGAACTGCATACCCTTTAGCTGCTGGTGGGATGTAACCTGGTAAGAGCCAGTAGTGAGAACAGAACGGAGGTGCGTTTAAAGGTAAAAATTGAGCTACCATGTGATCTGGTAGGCCCACTGATGGGCCTATCACCTGAGTAGACCAGAATCAAAAAGAAACAGCCTGCCAGGCCTTCAATTCAGCAACATGTACCATAGCCAAGACCTGGAAGAAACCAAAATGTCCACCAACAGAAAAATGTACCAAGAAGAAGTCGTCCGTGTACACAACGGAATATTAGCCATGAAAAAGCATGGAACAGTGCCGTTGCCACCACTACAGAAGGATCTAGAGATAATCACCCAACTTGAAGTAAGAAAGAAACCGAAAGACAGATATCCTATGACATCACTTATACGTGTTACCTAAAACTTGATACCCATGAAATAATTTCCAAGAGAAGGACACGCATAGATTCAGAAAACCAAATTATGTAGAACCAAATGGAAAGGTGTAGGGAATGTATGAATTAGGTTATGGGGTTTAACAGACATGTACTAATACATATGATATATATATATATATATATATATATATATATATATATATATATAATCACAAAATAACTATGGAATACGAAGAGAGGTCTACTCAACACTCTATAATAACATACATGGGAAAGGATCCAAAGAGGAATAAACAGATACATTGATAGGATGAACCAGAAACTGTACACCCAGGAGAATCTACATTTTTATCAAATTTGCTCTGATCGTTCATAAAAATCAAATTTCAAAAGCAAACAACAATTTAGGAGATGTAAGCCCTTGGGGGTTTGCGCTGGCACATTCCACTCTAATTTGCAGCGTTCTAACATGATTTCCAGGAAAGCTCTGTTGCCCCAAATCCCAGAGTTGGAAATGAAGAAATGCTGCCGCCTTGTGGCCGTTTCCCACAAGGGCGGCTTTAAACCCACAGCTAATGGTCACTTAACATTCACAAGGACTCAGGGCTCTAAAGGACACCTGCCGTCAAAAAATGTCCCGAGGTAGGGAATGGCCAAAAAAAATTCAAAACTGGCAAAATTTTCAAGGAGATAGTATGGAGGGGAAAGTTTTACTCACTCTTTTTCAACAATGAGGAGAATGGATAAAAGCTCAACATCAGGAATTATTAGACTCATGAAAATCCAACCTCCAAGACGGTTTCAACTCACCCATGTCAACTACCATCAGCAAAAAGTTTACCAACAATAAATGCTGAAGGGGATTTAGAGAACTGTGTACCCTCTAGCTGCTGGTGAGATGTAAAGTGGTAACAGCCAATACTGAGAACAGAAAGGAGCTGCGTTTAAAAGTAAAACTTGAGCCACCATTCCATTCAGCAGGCCCACCGATGAGCCTCTCACCTGAGAAGTCCAGAGTCGAGAAGGCACAGGCTTCAACAGCTGCACTGCAGGAACTTTCACAATAGCCAAGACACGGAAGCAACCAAAATGTCCATAAACGAATGAATGGATAAAGAAGAAGTAGTCCATGTACACAATGGAATATTAGCCATGGAAAACAATGAAACACTTCTCTCTGAGGCACCATAGATGAGCCTAGAGATAATCACAGAACACGAGGTAAGTCGGAAAGCAAAAGACATATCTTATGATACCACTTAGAGGCGTTATCTAAGAACTGACACAAATGAACATATTTCCACAGAGGAAGACACTCACAGACTTAGAAAACAAACTATGCTTATCTAAAAAGAAAGGTGGGGGGAATGGAAAAATTAAGAGTACACTTACCATACGTGTACAGATACCTATTAAATACATATATCAAAAAGACCGGACATATAGCAAGGGAGGTCTATGGAACACTCTGCAATAATTTACATGGGAAGTGGATCTGTACGTGAACATATGTATGTAATGTACAAATGAACCAGATTGTGTACACCTAGGACAAACAATATTCTAATCATTACCGCGATAAAAAAATTAAAACAAGAAGTAAAGTGACATAAACTTATGGGGGTTTTTCCTGGCACATTCCATTGTAATTTACAACCTAGGAACAGGACTTCCAGAAAGGCTCTGCTGCCCTAGTAACCAGATTTGGGAATGGAGAAATGCTGCCGCCTTGTGGCCGTTTCCCACAACAGCAGCTTTAAGCCCAGTGCTAATGGTCACTAAATATTCACACTCATTGCGGGCCTGTACATGACACCTGCCCTCAAAAAACAAAAAACCCTGGGGTCGAAAATAGACCAAGAAATTCAAAAGAGGGCCACCTTTCAAGAAGGCAATTTCAACTGGTCTATTGTACTCACCGTTTGTTTAACAGAAATTTAAAACGGTGTGGAAAATGCTGAACACTAGGAATAATTAAACACATGCAAATCCAAATTACAAAAACCTATCAGCTCACACCAGTCAGAATGGCAATCAGAAAAAATTCTGCAAACAATAAATGCTGAAGGGGGTGTGGAGAAATGCCTACCCTTGGTTCAACGTGGAACATGGTAAGAGCCAGTAATGAAAACACAAAGGAGGTGCCTTGAAAAGGTAAATATTGAGCTACCATTCAATCAAGCATACCCACTTCTGGGCCTATCGCCTGAGAGGATGTGAATCAAAAGGTCACAGGCTGGGCTTCACTGGTGGCGCAGTGGTTGAGAGTCCGCCTGCCGATGCAGGGGACACGGGTTCGTGCCCCGGTCCGGGAAGAACCCACATGCTGCGGAGCGGCTAGTCCCATGAGCTATGGCTGCTGGGCCTGTGTGTCCGGAGCCTGTGCTCTGCAACGGGAGGGGCCACGGCAGTGAGAGGCCCACGTACCGCAAAAAATCAGAATAATAATAAAGAAACAGGCTGGCAATCCTGCACTCCAGCAATATTTACCATAGCCAACACTTGGAAGCAATGAAAATGTCCATCAACAGAGGAATTCACAAAGAAGAGGTGGTCCATGTACACACCGGAATATGACTCCAATAAAAAACTATATATTCATTTAAAAAAACAAAGATAAGTAAGGAGACGTCGGGTTTTGGGGGTTTATCCGGGCACATTCCCCTCTAACTTATAACCGAGGACCAACGCTGGCAGGAAGGTCGGATTCCCTAGTTACCAGATTGGGAAAAGCAGAAATGCTGCCGCCCTCTGGCCGTTACCTGCAACAGCAGCTTTAAAACCTGCGTTAAGGGTCACTTCCTATGCACCAGTACTGGAGGGCTGTAAATGAAACCTGCCCTCAAAGTGTCTTGAGGGAAGTAATGGCCAAAATAGTTCAAAATGTCACACATACTTCAAGAAAACAATTTGAAGAGCTAAGCTGTACTCACCGTTTGAAGGAAAAAAGGACATGCCAGAAAGCTCAATTTCAAGGGATTATGAGATGCATGCAAATCCAACCACAAAGAGGTATCAGCTCACACTAGTCAGAATAAACATCAGCAAAAAAACTACAAACAATAAATGCTGAAGGTGTTGTGGAGAAGTGCGTACCCTCAACTTGAAGTGGGATGTAACCTGGTAAGAGCCACTAATGAGAACCGAATGGAGGTGCCGTTATAAGGTAAACATTTGGCTACCATACGATCCAGCAGGCCCACTCCTGGGCCTATAACGTAAGAAGACAGAATTGGAAAGACACAGGCAGGCAAATGTGCATTGCTGCAATAGCCAAGACATGGAAGCAGCCAAAAAGTCCATCAACACATGTGTGGACAAAGAAGAACTGGTACATGTACAGACGGAATATTAGCCAAGGAAAAAAAGGACACAATGTCATTTGCAGCACTGTAGATGAGTCTACAGGTAATCACGCAACATGTAGTAAGTCAGAAAGAGAAAGACACATAGTGTATGGTATCACTTATAGGTGTTACCTAAAAATTGATACCAGTGAAGATGTTTCCACAGAGAAGGGCAATCACAGATTCATTAAACAAACTTATGGTTCACCAATGGAAAGGTGTGAGGATTGGATACATTCGGTCATTGGGGTTAAGAGACATATACAAACACAGGTGAAATATATAATCACCAAAAACCTACAGAATACCAAGAAAAGACTACTCAACATTCTCTCATAACGTACATGGGAAAAGGATCCCAGGAAGAATAGACATAGGTATATGTGTAAAAGAACCACATCTTGCACACCTAGAACAAGCAAAGCATTGTAATCAAACTTGCTGTGATAAAAAATATAAATTCAATTAAAAAACAACGAACAAGATGTAGTGGGACATAAACTTAAGGGGCTTTCTCCTGGCAAATTCCATTCTAAATTACAACCTAGAACACGACTTCCATTGACGTTCTGTTGCCCTAGTAACCAGATTTAGTAAAGGAGAGCTGCTGCCACCTTGTGGCCGTTTCACACAACAGCAGCTTTTAACCCAGTGCTAATGGTCAGTTGATATTCAAAATAATTGCAGGCGTGTAAATGACACCTGCCCTGAAAACAAATCCTGGGGTCGTATATCGACCAAAAAATTCGAAAGACGTCCACATTTCAAAACGACAGTTTCAAGAGGCATATTTTATGCACATTTGTCTTATGATTCTTTCTTTTTCTTTCTTTCTTTCTTTCTTTTGTTAAAAAAACGGGAATGGACAAAGGCTGAACATCAGGAATTAATAAAGCCATGCAAATCCAGTGTACCAAAACGTTCACCTCACAGCCGTCAGAATGATCATCAGCAAGAAAACTCTACAAAAAAATAAGTGCTGAAGGGGTTTTAGAGAACTGCATACCCTTTAGCTGCTGGTGGGATGTAACCTGGTAAGAGCCAGTAGTGAGAACAGAACGGAGGTGCGTTTAAAGGTAAAAATTGAGCTACCATGTGATCTGGTAGGCCCACTGATGGGCCTATCACCTGAGTAGACCAGAATCAAAAAGAAACAGCCTGCCAGGCCTTCAATTCAGCAACATGTACCATAGCCAAGACCTGGAAGAAACCAAAATGTCCACCAACAGAAAAATGTACCAAGAAGAAGTCGTCCGTGTACACAACGGAATATTAGCCATGAAAAAGCATGGAACAGTGCCGTTGCCACCACTACAGAAGGATCTAGAGATAATCACCCAACTTGAAGTAAGAAAGAAACCGAAAGACAGATATCCTATGACATCACTTATACGTGTTACCTAAAACTTGATACCCATGAAATAATTTCCAAGAGAAGGACACGCATAGATTCAGAAAACCAAATTATGTAGAACCAAATGGAAAGGTGTAGGGAATGTATGAATTAGGTTATGGGGTTTAACAGACATGTACTAATACATATGATATATATATATATATATATATATATATATATATAATCACAAAATAACTATGGAATACGAAGAGAGGTCTACTCAACACTCTATAATAACATACATGGGAAAGGATCCAAAGAGGAATAAACAGATACATTGATAGGATGAACCAGAAACTGTACACCCAGGAGAATCTACATTTTTATCAAATTTGCTCTGATCGTTCATAAAAATCAAATTTCAAAAGCAAACAACAATTTAGGAGATGTAAGCCCTTGGGGGTTTGCGCTGGCACATTCCACTCTAATTTGCAGCGTTCTAACATGATTTCCAGGAAAGCTCTGTTGCCCCAAATCCCAGAGTTGGAAATGAAGAAATGCTGCCGCCTTGTGGCCGTTTCCCACAAGGGCGGCTTTAAACCCACAGCTAATGGTCACTTAACATTCACAAGGACTCAGGGCTCTAAAGGACACCTGCCGTCAAAAAATGTCCCGAGGTAGGGAATGGCCAAAAAAAATTCAAAACTGGCAAAATTTTCAAGGAGATAGTATGGAGGGGAAAGTTTTACTCACTCTTTTTCAACAATGAGGAGAATGGATAAAAGCTCAACATCAGGAATTATTAGACTCATGAAAATCCAACCTCCAAGACGGTTTCAACTCACCCATGTCAACTACCATCAGCAAAAAGTTTACCAACAATAAATGCTGAAGGGGATTTAGAGAACTGTGTACCCTCTAGCTGCTGGTGAGATGTAAAGTGGTAACAGCCAATACTGAGAACAGAAAGGAGCTGCGTTTAAAAGTAAAACTTGAGCCACCATTCCATTCAGCAGGCCCACCGATGAGCCTCTCACCTGAGAAGTCCAGAGTCGAGAAGGCACAGGCTTCAACAGCTGCACTGCAGGAACTTTCACAATAGCCAAGACACGGAAGCAACCAAAATGTCCATAAACGAATGAATGGATAAAGAAGAAGTAGTCCATGTACACAATGGAATATTAGCCATGGAAAACAATGAAACACTTCTCTCTGAGGCACCATAGATGAGCCTAGAGATAATCACAGAACACGAGGTAAGTCGGAAAGCAAAAGACATATCTTATGATACCACTTAGAGGCGTTATCTAAGAACTGACACAAATGAACATATTTCCACAGAGGAAGACACTCACAGACTTAGAAAACAAACTATGCTTATCTAAAAAGAAAGGTGGGGGGAATGGAAAAATTAAGAGTACACTTACCATACGTGTACAGATACCTATTAAATACATATATCAAAAAGACCGGACATATAGCAAGGGAGGTCTATGGAACACTCTGCAATAATTTACATGGGAAGTGGATCTGTACGTGAACATATGTATGTAATGTACAAATGAACCAGATTGTGTACACCTAGGACAAACAATATTCTAATCATTACCGCGATAAAAAAATTAAAACAAGAAGTAAAGTGACATAAACTTATGGGGGTTTTTCCTGGCACATTCCATTGTAATTTACAACCTAGGAACAGGACTTCCAGAAAGGCTCTGCTGCCCTAGTAACCAGATTTGGGAATGGAGAAATGCTGCCGCCTTGTGGCCGTTTCCCACAACAGCAGCTTTAAGCCCAGTGCTAATGGTCACTAAATATTCACACTCATTGCGGGCCTGTACATGACACCTGCCCTCAAAAAACAAAAAACCCTGGGGTCGAAAATAGACCAAGAAATTCAAAAGAGGGCCACCTTTCAAGAAGGCAATTTCAACTGGTCTATTGTACTCACCGTTTGTTTAACAGAAATTTAAAACGGTGTGGAAAATGCTGAACACTAGGAATAATTAAACACATGCAAATCCAAATTACAAAAACCTATCAGCTCACACCAGTCAGAATGGCAATCAGAAAAAATTCTGCAAACAATAAATGCTGAAGGGGGTGTGGAGAAATGCCTACCCTTGGTTCAACGTGGAACATGGTAAGAGCCAGTAATGAAAACACAAAGGAGGTGCCTTGAAAAGGTAAATATTGAGCTACCATTCAATCAAGCATACCCACTTCTGGGCCTATCGCCTGAGAGGATGTGAATCAAAAGGTCACAGGCTGGGCTTCACTGGTGGCGCAGTGGTTGAGAGTCCGCCTGCCGATGCAGGGGACACGGGTTCGTGCCCCGGTCCGGGAAGAACCCACATGCTGCGGAGCGGCTAGTCCCATGAGCTATGGCTGCTGGGCCTGTGTGTCCGGAGCCTGTGCTCTGCAACGGGAGGGGCCACGGCAGTGAGAGGCCCACGTACCGCAAAAAATCAGAATAATAATAAAGAAACAGGCTGGCAATCCTGCACTCCAGCAATATTTACCATAGCCAACACTTGGAAGCAATGAAAATGTCCATCAACAGAGGAATTCACAAAGAAGAGGTGGTCCATGTACACACCGGAATATGACTCCAATAAAAAACTATATATTCATTTAAAAAAACAAAGATAAGTAAGGAGACGTCGGGTTTTGGGGGTTTATCCGGGCACATTCCCCTCTAACTTATAACCGAGGACCAACGCTGGCAGGAAGGTCGGATTCCCTAGTTACCAGATTGGGAAAAGCAGAAATGCTGCCGCCCTCTGGCCGTTACCTGCAACAGCAGCTTTAAAACCTGCGTTAAGGGTCACTTCCTATGCACCAGTACTGGAGGGCTGTAAATGAAACCTGCCCTCAAAGTGTCTTGAGGGAAGTAATGGCCAAAATAGTTCAAAATGTCACACATACTTCAAGAAAAC
This sequence comes from Mesoplodon mirus, assembly GCF_964341445.2. Classification (NCBI taxonomy): domain Eukaryota; kingdom Metazoa; phylum Chordata; class Mammalia; order Artiodactyla; family Ziphiidae; genus Mesoplodon; species Mesoplodon mirus. The sequence continues at coordinate 85,283 of NW_028295185.1, forward strand.
AATTTGAAGAGCTAAGCTGTACTCACCGTTTGAAGGAAAAAAGGACATGCCAGAAAGCTCAATTTCAAGGGATTATGAGATGCATGCAAATCCAACCACAAAGAGGTATCAGCTCACACTAGTCAGAATAAACATCAGCAAAAAAACTACAAACAATAAATGCTGAAGGTGTTGTGGAGAAGTGCGTACCCTCAACTTGAAGTGGGATGTAACCTGGTAAGAGCCACTAATGAGAACCGAATGGAGGTGCCGTTATAAGGTAAACATTTGGCTACCATACGATCCAGCAGGCCCACTCCTGGGCCTATAACGTAAGAAGACAGAATTGGAAAGACACAGGCAGGCAAATGTGCATTGCTGCAATAGCCAAGACATGGAAGCAGCCAAAAAGTCCATCAACACATGTGTGGACAAAGAAGAACTGGTACATGTACAGACGGAATATTAGCCAAGGAAAAAAAGGACACAATGTCATTTGCAGCACTGTAGATGAGTCTACAGGTAATCACGCAACATGTAGTAAGTCAGAAAGAGAAAGACACATAGTGTATGGTATCACTTATAGGTGTTACCTAAAAATTGATACCAGTGAAGATGTTTCCACAGAGAAGGGCAATCACAGATTCATTAAACAAACTTATGGTTCACCAATGGAAAGGTGTGAGGATTGGATACATTCGGTCATTGGGGTTAAGAGACATATACAAACACAGGTGAAATATATAATCACCAAAAACCTACAGAATACCAAGAAAAGACTACTCAACATTCTCTCATAACGTACATGGGAAAAGGATCCCAGGAAGAATAGACATAGGTATATGTGTAAAAGAACCACATCTTGCACACCTAGAACAAGCAAAGCATTGTAATCAAACTTGCTGTGATAAAAAATATAAATTCAATTAAAAAACAACGAACAAGATGTAGTGGGACATAAACTTAAGGGGCTTTCTCCTGGCAAATTCCATTCTAAATTACAACCTAGAACACGACTTCCATTGACGTTCTGTTGCCCTAGTAACCAGATTTAGTAAAGGAGAGCTGCTGCCACCTTGTGGCCGTTTCACACAACAGCAGCTTTTAACCCAGTGCTAATGGTCAGTTGATATTCAAAATAATTGCAGGCGTGTAAATGACACCTGCCCTGAAAACAAATCCTGGGGTCGTATATCGACCAAAAAATTCGAAAGACGTCCACATTTCAAAACGACAGTTTCAAGAGGCATATTTTATGCACATTTGTCTTATGATTCTTTCTTTTTCTTTCTTTCTTTCTTTCTTTTGTTAAAAAAACGGGAATGGACAAAGGCTGAACATCAGGAATTAATAAAGCCATGCAAATCCAGTGTACCAAAACGTTCACCTCACAGCCGTCAGAATGATCATCAGCAAGAAAACTCTACAAAAAAATAAGTGCTGAAGGGGTTTTAGAGAACTGCATACCCTTTAGCTGCTGGTGGGATGTAACCTGGTAAGAGCCAGTAGTGAGAACAGAACGGAGGTGCGTTTAAAGGTAAAAATTGAGCTACCATGTGATCTGGTAGGCCCACTGATGGGCCTATCACCTGAGTAGACCAGAATCAAAAAGAAACAGCCTGCCAGGCCTTCAATTCAGCAACATGTACCATAGCCAAGACCTGGAAGAAACCAAAATGTCCACCAACAGAAAAATGTACCAAGAAGAAGTCGTCCGTGTACACAACGGAATATTAGCCATGAAAAAGCATGGAACAGTGCCGTTGCCACCACTACAGAAGGATCTAGAGATAATCACCCAACTTGAAGTAAGAAAGAAACCGAAAGACAGATATCCTATGACATCACTTATACGTGTTACCTAAAACTTGATACCCATGAAATAATTTCCAAGAGAAGGACACGCATAGATTCAGAAAACCAAATTATGTAGAACCAAATGGAAAGGTGTAGGGAATGTATGAATTAGGTTATGGGGTTTAACAGACATGTACTAATACATATGATATATATATATATATAATCACAAAATAACTATGGAATACGAAGAGAGGTCTACTCAACACTCTATAATAACATACATGGGAAAGGATCCAAAGAGGAATAAACAGATACATTGATAGGATGAACCAGAAACTGTACACCCAGGAGAATCTACATTTTTATCAAATTTGCTCTGATCGTTCATAAAAATCAAATTTCAAAAGCAAACAACAATTTAGGAGATGTAAGCCCTTGGGGGTTTGCGCTGGCACATTCCACTCTAATTTGCAGCGTTCTAACATGATTTCCAGGAAAGCTCTGTTGCCCCAAATCCCAGAGTTGGAAATGAAGAAATGCTGCCGCCTTGTGGCCGTTTCCCACAAGGGCGGCTTTAAACCCACAGCTAATGGTCACTTAACATTCACAAGGACTCAGGGCTCTAAAGGACACCTGCCGTCAAAAAATGTCCCGAGGTAGGGAATGGCCAAAAAAAATTCAAAACTGGCAAAATTTTCAAGGAGATAGTATGGAGGGGAAAGTTTTACTCACTCTTTTTCAACAATGAGGAGAATGGATAAAAGCTCAACATCAGGAATTATTAGACTCATGAAAATCCAACCTCCAAGACGGTTTCAACTCACCCATGTCAACTACCATCAGCAAAAAGTTTACCAACAATAAATGCTGAAGGGGATTTAGAGAACTGTGTACCCTCTAGCTGCTGGTGAGATGTAAAGTGGTAACAGCCAATACTGAGAACAGAAAGGAGCTGCGTTTAAAAGTAAAACTTGAGCCACCATTCCATTCAGCAGGCCCACCGATGAGCCTCTCACCTGAGAAGTCCAGAGTCGAGAAGGCACAGGCTTCAACAGCTGCACTGCAGGAACTTTCACAATAGCCAAGACACGGAAGCAACCAAAATGTCCATAAACGAATGAATGGATAAAGAAGAAGTAGTCCATGTACACAATGGAATATTAGCCATGGAAAACAATGAAACACTTCTCTCTGAGGCACCATAGATGAGCCTAGAGATAATCACAGAACACGAGGTAAGTCGGAAAGCAAAAGACATATCTTATGATACCACTTAGAGGCGTTATCTAAGAACTGACACAAATGAACATATTTCCACAGAGGAAGACACTCACAGACTTAGAAAACAAACTATGCTTATCTAAAAAGAAAGGTGGGGGGAATGGAAAAATTAAGAGTACACTTACCATACGTGTACAGATACCTATTAAATACATATATCAAAAAGACCGGACATATAGCAAGGGAGGTCTATGGAACACTCTGCAATAATTTACATGGGAAGTGGATCTGTACGTGAACATATGTATGTAATGTACAAATGAACCAGATTGTGTACACCTAGGACAAACAATATTCTAATCATTACCGCGATAAAAAAATTAAAACAAGAAGTAAAGTGACATAAACTTATGGGGGTTTTTCCTGGCACATTCCATTGTAATTTACAACCTAGGAACAGGACTTCCAGAAAGGCTCTGCTGCCCTAGTAACCAGATTTGGGAATGGAGAAATGCTGCCGCCTTGTGGCCGTTTCCCACAACAGCAGCTTTAAGCCCAGTGCTAATGGTCACTAAATATTCACACTCATTGCGGGCCTGTACATGACACCTGCCCTCAAAAAACAAAAAACCCTGGGGTCGAAAATAGACCAAGAAATTCAAAAGAGGGCCACCTTTCAAGAAGGCAATTTCAACTGGTCTATTGTACTCACCGTTTGTTTAACAGAAATTTAAAACGGTGTGGAAAATGCTGAACACTAGGAATAATTAAACACATGCAAATCCAAATTACAAAAACCTATCAGCTCACACCAGTCAGAATGGCAATCAGAAAAAATTCTGCAAACAATAAATGCTGAAGGGGGTGTGGAGAAATGCCTACCCTTGGTTCAACGTGGAACATGGTAAGAGCCAGTAATGAAAACACAAAGGAGGTGCCTTGAAAAGGTAAATATTGAGCTACCATTCAATCAAGCATACCCACTTCTGGGCCTATCGCCTGAGAGGATGTGAATCAAAAGGTCACAGGCTGGGCTTCACTGGTGGCGCAGTGGTTGAGAGTCCGCCTGCCGATGCAGGGGACACGGGTTCGTGCCCCGGTCCGGGAAGAACCCACATGCTGCGGAGCGGCTAGTCCCATGAGCTATGGCTGCTGGGCCTGTGTGTCCGGAGCCTGTGCTCTGCAACGGGAGGGGCCACGGCAGTGAGAGGCCCACGTACCGCAAAAAATCAGAATAATAATAAAGAAACAGGCTGGCAATCCTGCACTCCAGCAATATTTACCATAGCCAACACTTGGAAGCAATGAAAATGTCCATCAACAGAGGAATTCACAAAGAAGAGGTGGTCCATGTACACACCGGAATATGACTCCAATAAAAAACTATATATTCATTTAAAAAAACAAAGATAAGTAAGGAGACGTCGGGTTTTGGGGGTTTATCCGGGCACATTCCCCTCTAACTTATAACCGAGGACCAACGCTGGCAGGAAGGTCGGATTCCCTAGTTACCAGATTGGGAAAAGCAGAAATGCTGCCGCCCTCTGGCCGTTACCTGCAACAGCAGCTTTAAAACCTGCGTTAAGGGTCACTTCCTATGCACCAGTACTGGAGGGCTGTAAATGAAACCTGCCCTCAAAGTGTCTTGAGGGAAGTAATGGCCAAAATAGTTCAAAATGTCACACATACTTCAAGAAAACAATTTGAAGAGCTAAGCTGTACTCACCGTTTGAAGGAAAAAAGGACATGCCAGAAAGCTCAATTTCAAGGGATTATGAGATGCATGCAAATCCAACCACAAAGAGGTATCAGCTCACACTAGTCAGAATAAACATCAGCAAAAAAACTACAAACAATAAATGCTGAAGGTGTTGTGGAGAAGTGCGTACCCTCAACTTGAAGTGGGATGTAACCTGGTAAGAGCCACTAATGAGAACCGAATGGAGGTGCCGTTATAAGGTAAACATTTGGCTACCATACGATCCAGCAGGCCCACTCCTGGGCCTATAACGTAAGAAGACAGAATTGGAAAGACACAGGCAGGCAAATGTGCATTGCTGCAATAGCCAAGACATGGAAGCAGCCAAAAAGTCCATCAACACATGTGTGGACAAAGAAGAACTGGTACATGTACAGACGGAATATTAGCCAAGGAAAAAAAGGACACAATGTCATTTGCAGCACTGTAGATGAGTCTACAGGTAATCACGCAACATGTAGTAAGTCAGAAAGAGAAAGACACATAGTGTATGGTATCACTTATAGGTGTTACCTAAAAATTGATACCAGTGAAGATGTTTCCACAGAGAAGGGCAATCACAGATTCATTAAACAAACTTATGGTTCACCAATGGAAAGGTGTGAGGATTGGATACATTCGGTCATTGGGGTTAAGAGACATATACAAACACAGGTGAAATATATAATCACCAAAAACCTACAGAATACCAAGAAAAGACTACTCAACATTCTCTCATAACGTACATGGGAAAAGGATCCCAGGAAGAATAGACATAGGTATATGTGTAAAAGAACCACATCTTGCACACCTAGAACAAGCAAAGCATTGTAATCAAACTTGCTGTGATAAAAAATATAAATTCAATTAAAAAACAACGAACAAGATGTAGTGGGACATAAACTTAAGGGGCTTTCTCCTGGCAAATTCCATTCTAAATTACAACCTAGAACACGACTTCCATTGACGTTCTGTTGCCCTAGTAACCAGATTTAGTAAAGGAGAGCTGCTGCCACCTTGTGGCCGTTTCACACAACAGCAGCTTTTAACCCAGTGCTAATGGTCAGTTGATATTCAAAATAATTGCAGGCGTGTAAATGACACCTGCCCTGAAAACAAATCCTGGGGTCGTATATCGACCAAAAAATTCGAAAGACGTCCACATTTCAAAACGACAGTTTCAAGAGGCATATTTTATGCACATTTGTCTTATGATTCTTTCTTTTTCTTTCTTTCTTTCTTTCTTTTGTTAAAAAAACGGGAATGGACAAAGGCTGAACATCAGGAATTAATAAAGCCATGCAAATCCAGTGTACCAAAACGTTCACCTCACAGCCGTCAGAATGATCATCAGCAAGAAAACTCTACAAAAAAATAAGTGCTGAAGGGGTTTTAGAGAACTGCATACCCTTTAGCTGCTGGTGGGATGTAACCTGGTAAGAGCCAGTAGTGAGAACAGAACGGAGGTGCGTTTAAAGGTAAAAATTGAGCTACCATGTGATCTGGTAGGCCCACTGATGGGCCTATCACCTGAGTAGACCAGAATCAAAAAGAAACAGCCTGCCAGGCCTTCAATTCAGCAACATGTACCATAGCCAAGACCTGGAAGAAACCAAAATGTCCACCAACAGAAAAATGTACCAAGAAGAAGTCGTCCGTGTACACAACGGAATATTAGCCATGAAAAAGCATGGAACAGTGCCGTTGCCACCACTACAGAAGGATCTAGAGATAATCACCCAACTTGAAGTAAGAAAGAAACCGAAAGACAGATATCCTATGACATCACTTATACGTGTTACCTAAAACTTGATACCCATGAAATAATTTCCAAGAGAAGGACACGCATAGATTCAGAAAACCAAATTATGTAGAACCAAATGGAAAGGTGTAGGGAATGTATGAATTAGGTTATGGGGTTTAACAGACATGTACTAATACATATGATATATATATATATATAATCACAAAATAACTATGGAATACGAAGAGAGGTCTACTCAACACTCTATAATAACATACATGGGAAAGGATCCAAAGAGGAATAAACAGATACATTGATAGGATGAACCAGAAACTGTACACCCAGGAGAATCTACATTTTTATCAAATTTGCTCTGATCGTTCATAAAAATCAAATTTCAAAAGCAAACAACAATTTAGGAGATGTAAGCCCTTGGGGGTTTGCGCTGGCACATTCCACTCTAATTTGCAGCGTTCTAACATGATTTCCAGGAAAGCTCTGTTGCCCCAAATCCCAGAGTTGGAAATGAAGAAATGCTGCCGCCTTGTGGCCGTTTCCCACAAGGGCGGCTTTAAACCCACAGCTAATGGTCACTTAACATTCACAAGGACTCAGGGCTCTAAAGGACACCTGCCGTCAAAAAATGTCCCGAGGTAGGGAATGGCCAAAAAAAATTCAAAACTGGCAAAATTTTCAAGGAGATAGTATGGAGGGGAAAGTTTTACTCACTCTTTTTCAACAATGAGGAGAATGGATAAAAGCTCAACATCAGGAATTATTAGACTCATGAAAATCCAACCTCCAAGACGGTTTCAACTCACCCATGTCAACTACCATCAGCAAAAAGTTTACCAACAATAAATGCTGAAGGGGATTTAGAGAACTGTGTACCCTCTAGCTGCTGGTGAGATGTAAAGTGGTAACAGCCAATACTGAGAACAGAAAGGAGCTGCGTTTAAAAGTAAAACTTGAGCCACCATTCCATTCAGCAGGCCCACCGATGAGCCTCTCACCTGAGAAGTCCAGAGTCGAGAAGGCACAGGCTTCAACAGCTGCACTGCAGGAACTTTCACAATAGCCAAGACACGGAAGCAACCAAAATGTCCATAAACGAATGAATGGATAAAGAAGAAGTAGTCCATGTACACAATGGAATATTAGCCATGGAAAACAATGAAACACTTCTCTCTGAGGCACCATAGATGAGCCTAGAGATAATCACAGAACACGAGGTAAGTCGGAAAGCAAAAGACATATCTTATGATACCACTTAGAGGCGTTATCTAAGAACTGACACAAATGAACATATTTCCACAGAGGAAGACACTCACAGACTTAGAAAACAAACTATGCTTATCTAAAAAGAAAGGTGGGGGGAATGGAAAAATTAAGAGTACACTTACCATACGTGTACAGATACCTATTAAATACATATATCAAAAAGACCGGACATATAGCAAGGGAGGTCTATGGAACACTCTGCAATAATTTACATGGGAAGTGGATCTGTACGTGAACATATGTATGTAATGTACAAATGAACCAGATTGTGTACACCTAGGACAAACAATATTCTAATCATTACCGCGATAAAAAAATTAAAACAAGAAGTAAAGTGACATAAACTTATGGGGGTTTTTCCTGGCACATTCCATTGTAATTTACAACCTAGGAACAGGACTTCCAGAAAGGCTCTGCTGCCCTAGTAACCAGATTTGGGAATGGAGAAATGCTGCCGCCTTGTGGCCGTTTCCCACAACAGCAGCTTTAAGCCCAGTGCTAATGGTCACTAAATATTCACACTCATTGCGGGCCTGTACATGACACCTGCCCTCAAAAAACAAAAAACCCTGGGGTCGAAAATAGACCAAGAAATTCAAAAGAGGGCCACCTTTCAAGAAGGCAATTTCAACTGGTCTATTGTACTCACCGTTTGTTTAACAGAAATTTAAAACGGTGTGGAAAATGCTGAACACTAGGAATAATTAAACACATGCAAATCCAAATTACAAAAACCTATCAGCTCACACCAGTCAGAATGGCAATCAGAAAAAATTCTGCAAACAATAAATGCTGAAGGGGGTGTGGAGAAATGCCTACCCTTGGTTCAACGTGGAACATGGTAAGAGCCAGTAATGAAAACACAAAGGAGGTGCCTTGAAAAGGTAAATATTGAGCTACCATTCAATCAAGCATACCCACTTCTGGGCCTATCGCCTGAGAGGATGTGAATCAAAAGGTCACAGGCTGGGCTTCACTGGTGGCGCAGTGGTTGAGAGTCCGCCTGCCGATGCAGGGGACACGGGTTCGTGCCCCGGTCCGGGAAGAACCCACATGCTGCGGAGCGGCTAGTCCCATGAGCTATGGCTGCTGGGCCTGTGTGTCCGGAGCCTGTGCTCTGCAACGGGAGGGGCCACGGCAGTGAGAGGCCCACGTACCGCAAAAAATCAGAATAATAATAAAGAAACAGGCTGGCAATCCTGCACTCCAGCAATATTTACCATAGCCAACACTTGGAAGCAATGAAAATGTCCATCAACAGAGGAATTCACAAAGAAGAGGTGGTCCATGTACACACCGGAATATGACTCCAATAAAAAACTATATATTCATTTAAAAAAACAAAGATAAGTAAGGAGACGTCGGGTTTTGGGGGTTTATCCGGGCACATTCCCCTCTAACTTATAACCGAGGACCAACGCTGGCAGGAAGGCCGGATTCCCTAGTTACCAGATTGGGAAAAGCAGAAATGCTGCCGCCCTCTGGCCGTTACCTGCAACAGCAGCTTTAAAACCTGCGTTAAGGGTCACTTCCTATGCACCAGTACTGGAGGGCTGTAAATGAAACCTGCCCTCAAAGTGTCTTGAGGGAAGTAATGGCCAAAATAGTTCAAAATGTCACACATACTTCAAGAAAACAATTTGAAGAGCTAAGCTGTACTCACCGTTTGAAGGAAAAAAGGACATGCCAGAAAGCTCAATTTCAAGGGATTATGAGATGCATGCAAATCCAACCACAAAGAGGTATCAGCTCACACTAGTCAGAATAAACATCAGCAAAAAAACTACAAACAATAAATGCTGAAGGTGTTGTGGAGAAGTGCGTACCCTCAACTTGAAGTGGGATGTAACCTGGTAAGAGCCACTAATGAGAACCGAATGGAGGTGCCGTTATAAGGTAAACATTTGGCTACCATACGATCCAGCAGGCCCACTCCTGGGCCTATAACGTAAGAAGACAGAATTGGAAAGACACAGGCAGGCAAATGTGCATTGCTGCAATAGCCAAGACATGGAAGCAGCCAAAAAGTCCATCAACACATGTGTGGACAAAGAAGAACTGGTACATGTACAGACGGAATATTAGCCAAGGAAAAAAAGGACACAATGTCATTTGCAGCACTGTAGATGAGTCTACAGGTAATCACGCAACATGTAGTAAGTCAGAAAGAGAAAGACACATAGTGTATGGTATCACTTATAGGTGTTACCTAAAAATTGATACCAGTGAAGATGTTTCCACAGAGAAGGGCAATCACAGATTCATTAAACAAACTTATGGTTCACCAATGGAAAGGTGTGAGGATTGGATACATTCGGTCATTGGGGTTAAGAGACATATACAAACACAGGTGAAATATATAATCACCAAAAACCTACAGAATACCAAGAAAAGACTACTCAACATTCTCTCATAACGTACATGGGAAAAGGATCCCAGGAAGAATAGACATAGGTATATGTGTAAAAGAACCACATCTTGCACACCTAGAACAAGCAAAGCATTGTAATCAAACTTGCTGTGATAAAAAATATAAATTCAATTAAAAAACAACGAACAAGATGTAGTGGGACATAAACTTAAGGGGCTTTCTCCTGGCAAATTCCATTCTAAATTACAACCTAGAACACGACTTCCATTGACGTTCTGTTGCCCTAGTAACCAGATTTAGTAAAGGAGAGCTGCTGCCACCTTGTGGCCGTTTCACACAACAGCAGCTTTTAACCCAGTGCTAATGGTCAGTTGATATTCAAAATAATTGCAGGCGTGTAAATGACACCTGCCCTGAAAACAAATCCTGGGGTCGTATATCGACCAAAAAATTCGAAAGACGTCCACATTTCAAAACGACAGTTTCAAGAGGCATATTTTATGCACATTTGTCTTATGATTCTTTCTTTTTCTTTCTTTCTTTCTTTCTTTTGTTAAAAAAACGGGAATGGACAAAGGCTGAACATCAGGAATTAATAAAGCCATGCAAATCCAGTGTACCAAAACGTTCACCTCACAGCCGTCAGAATGATCATCAGCAAGAAAACTCTACAAAAAAATAAGTGCTGAAGGGGTTTTAGAGAACTGCATACCCTTTAGCTGCTGGTGGGATGTAACCTGGTAAGAGCCAGTAGTGAGAACAGAACGGAGGTGCGTTTAAAGGTAAAAATTGAGCTACCATGTGATCTGGTAGGCCCACTGATGGGCCTATCACCTGAGTAGACCAGAATCAAAAAGAAACAGCCTGCCAGGCCTTCAATTCAGCAACATGTACCATAGCCAAGACCTGGAAGAAACCAAAATGTCCACCAACAGAAAAATGTACCAAGAAGAAGTCGTCCGTGTACACAACGGAATATTAGCCATGAAAAAGCATGGAACAGTGCCGTTGCCACCACTACAGAAGGATCTAGAGATAATCACCCAACTTGAAGTAAGAAAGAAACCGAAAGACAGATATCCTATGACATCACTTATACGTGTTACCTAAAACTTGATACCCATGAAATAATTTCCAAGAGAAGGACACGCATAGATTCAGAAAACCAAATTATGTAGAACCAAATGGAAAGGTGTAGGGAATGTATGAATTAGGTTATGGGGTTTAACAGACATGTACTAATACATATGATATATATATATATATATATATATATATATATAATCACAAAATAACTATGGAATACGAAGAGAGGTCTACTACACTCTATAATAACATACATGGGAAAGGATCCAAAGAGGAATAAACAGATACATTGATAGGATGAACCAGAAACTGTACACCCAGGAGAATCTACATTTTTATCAAATTTGCTCTGATCGTTCATAAAAATCAAATTTCAAAAGCAAACAACAATTTAGGAGATGTAAGCCCTTGGGGGTTTGCGCTGGCACATTCCACTCTAATTTGCAGCGTTCTAACATGATTTCCAGGAAAGCTCTGTTGCCCCAAATCCCAGAGTTGGAAATGAAGAAATGCTGCCGCCTTGTGGCCGTTTCCCACAAGGGCGGCTTTAAACCCACAGCTAATGGTCACTTAACATTCACAAGGACTCAGGGCTCTAAAGGACACCTGCCGTCAAAAAATGTCCCGAGGTAGGGAATGGCCAAAAAAAATTCAAAACTGGCAAAATTTTCAAGGAGATAGTATGGAGGGGAAAGTTTTACTCACTCTTTTTCAACAATGAGGAGAATGGATAAAAGCTCAACATCAGGAATTATTAGACTCATGAAAATCCAACCTCCAAGACGGTTTCAACTCACCCATGTCAACTACCATCAGCAAAAAGTTTACCAACAATAAATGCTGAAGGGGATTTAGAGAACTGTGTACCCTCTAGCTGCTGGTGAGATGTAAAGTGGTAACAGCCAATACTGAGAACAGAAAGGAGCTGCGTTTAAAAGTAAAACTTGAGCCACCATTCCATTCAGCAGGCCCACCGATGAGCCTCTCACCTGAGAAGTCCAGAGTCGAGAAGGCACAGGCTTCAACAGCTGCACTGCAGGAACTTTCACAATAGCCAAGACACGGAAGCAACCAAAATGTCCATAAACGAATGAATGGATAAAGAAGAAGTAGTCCATGTACACAATGGAATATTAGCCATGGAAAACAATGAAACACTTCTCTCTGAGGCACCATAGATGAGCCTAGAGATAATCACAGAACACGAGGTAAGTCGGAAAGCAAAAGACATATCTTATGATACCACTTAGAGGCGTTATCTAAGAACTGACACAAATGAACATATTTCCACAGAGGAAGACACTCACAGACTTAGAAAACAAACTATGCTTATCTAAAAAGAAAGGTGGGGGGAATGGAAAAATTAAGAGTACACTTACCATACGTGTACAGATACCTATTAAATACATATATCAAAAAGACCGGACATATAGCAAGGGAGGTCTATGGAACACTCTGCAATAATTTACATGGGAAGTGGATCTGTACGTGAACATATGTATGTAATGTACAAATGAACCAGATTGTGTACACCTAGGACAAACAATATTCTAATCATTACCGCGATAAAAAAATTAAAACAAGAAGTAAAGTGACATAAACTTATGGGGGTTTTTCCTGGCACATTCCATTGTAATTTACAACCTAGGAACAGGACTTCCAGAAAGGCTCTGCTGCCCTAGTAACCAGATTTGGGAATGGAGAAATGCTGCCGCCTTGTGGCCGTTTCCCACAACAGCAGCTTTAAGCCCAGTGCTAATGGTCACTAAATATTCACACTCATTGCGGGCCTGTACATGACACCTGCCCTCAAAAAACAAAAAACCCTGGGGTCGAAAATAGACCAAGAAATTCAAAAGAGGGCCACCTTTCAAGAAGGCAATTTCAACTGGTCTATTGTACTCACCGTTTGTTTAACAGAAATTTAAAACGGTGTGGAAAATGCTGAACACTAGGAATAATTAAACACATGCAAATCCAAATTACAAAAACCTATCAGCTCACACCAGTCAGAATGGCAATCAGAAAAAATTCTGCAAACAATAAATGCTGAAGGGGGTGTGGAGAAATGCCTACCCTTGGTTCAACGTGGAACATGGTAAGAGCCAGTAATGAAAACACAAAGGAGGTGCCTTGAAAAGGTAAATATTGAGCTACCATTCAATCAAGCATACCCACTTCTGGGCCTATCGCCTGAGAGGATGTGAATCAAAAGGTCACAGGCTGGGCTTCACTGGTGGCGCAGTGGTTGAGAGTCCGCCTGCCGATGCAGGGGACACGGGTTCGTGCCCCGGTCCGGGAAGAACCCACATGCTGCGGAGCGGCTAGTCCCATGAGCTATGGCTGCTGGGCCTGTGTGTCCGGAGCCTGTGCTCTGCAACGGGAGGGGCCACGGCAGTGAGAGGCCCACGTACCGCAAAAAATCAGAATAATAATAAAGAAACAGGCTGGCAATCCTGCACTCCAGCAATATTTACCATAGCCAACACTTGGAAGCAATGAAAATGTCCATCAACAGAGGAATTCACAAAGAAGAGGTGGTCCATGTACACACCGGAATATGACTCCAATAAAAAACTATATATTCATTTAAAAAAACAAAGATAAGTAAGGAGACGTCGGGTTTTGGGGGTTTATCCGGGCACATTCCCCTCTAACTTATAACCGAGGACCAACGCTGGCAGGAAGGCCGGATTCCCTAGTTACCAGATTGGGAAAAGCAGAAATGCTGCCGCCCTCTGGCCGTTACCTGCAACAGCAGCTTTAAAACCTGCGTTAAGGGTCACTTCCTATGCACCAGTACTGGAGGGCTGTAAATGAAACCTGCCCTCAAAGTGTCTTGAGGGAAGTAATGGCCAAAATAGTTCAAAATGTCACACATACTTCAAGAAAACAATTTGAAGAGCTAAGCTGTACTCACCGTTTGAAGGAAAAAAGGACATGCCAGAAAGCTCAATTTCAAGGGATTATGAGATGCATGCAAATCCAACCACAAAGAGGTATCAGCTCACACTAGTCAGAATAAACATCAGCAAAAAAACTACAAACAATAAATGCTGAAGGTGTTGTGGAGAAGTGCGTACCCTCAACTTGAAGTGGGATGTAACCTGGTAAGAGCCACTAATGAGAACCGAATGGAGGTGCCGTTATAAGGTAAACATTTGGCTACCATACGATCCAGCAGGCCCACTCCTGGGCCTATAACGTAAGAAGACAGAATTGGAAAGACACAGGCAGGCAAATGTGCATTGCTGCAATAGCCAAGACATGGAAGCAGCCAAAAAGTCCATCAACACATGTGTGGACAAAGAAGAACTGGTACATGTACAGACGGAATATTAGCCAAGGAAAAAAAGGACACAATGTCATTTGCAGCACTGTAGATGAGTCTACAGGTAATCACGCAACATGTAGTAAGTCAGAAAGAGAAAGACACATAGTGTATGGTATCACTTATAGGTGTTACCTAAAAATTGATACCAGTGAAGATGTTTCCACAGAGAAGGGCAATCACAGATTCATTAAACAAACTTATGGTTCACCAATGGAAAGGTGTGAGGATTGGATACATTCGGTCATTGGGGTTAAGAGACATATACAAACACAGGTGAAATATATAATCACCAAAAACCTACAGAATACCAAGAAAAGACTACTCAACATTCTCTCATAACGTACATGGGAAAAGGATCCCAGGAAGAATAGACATAGGTATATGTGTAAAAGAACCACATCTTGCACACCTAGAACAAGCAAAGCATTGTAATCAAACTTGCTGTGATAAAAAATATAAATTCAATTAAAAAACAACGAACAAGATGTAGTGGGACATAAACTTAAGGGGCTTTCTCCTGGCAAATTCCATTCTAAATTACAACCTAGAACACGACTTCCATTGACGTTCTGTTGCCCTAGTAACCAGATTTAGTAAAGGAGAGCTGCTGCCACCTTGTGGCCGTTTCACACAACAGCAGCTTTTAACCCAGTGCTAATGGTCAGTTGATATTCAAAATAATTGCAGGCGTGTAAATGACACCTGCCCTGAAAACAAATCCTGGGGTCGTATATCGACCAAAAAATTCGAAAGACGTCCACATTTCAAAACGACAGTTTCAAGAGGCATATTTTATGCACATTTGTCTTATGATTCTTTCTTTTTCTTTCTTTCTTTCTTTCTTTTGTTAAAAAAACGGGAATGGACAAAGGCTGAACATCAGGAATTAATAAAGCCATGCAAATCCAGTGTACCAAAACGTTCACCTCACAGCCGTCAGAATGATCATCAGCAAGAAAACTCTACAAAAAAATAAGTGCTGAAGGGGTTTTAGAGAACTGCATACCCTTTAGCTGCTGGTGGGATGTAACCTGGTAAGAGCCAGTAGTGAGAACAGAACGGAGGTGCGTTTAAAGGTAAAAATTGAGCTACCATGTGATCTGGTAGGCCCACTGATGGGCCTATCACCTGAGTAGACCAGAATCAAAAAGAAACAGCCTGCCAGGCCTTCAATTCAGCAACATGTACCATAGCCAAGACCTGGAAGAAACCAAAATGTCCACCAACAGAAAAATGTACCAAGAAGAAGTCGTCCGTGTACACAACGGAATATTAGCCATGAAAAAGCATGGAACAGTGCCGTTGCCACCACTACAGAAGGATCTAGAGATAATCACCCAACTTGAAGTAAGAAAGAAACCGAAAGACAGATATCCTATGACATCACTTATACGTGTTACCTAAAACTTGATACCCATGAAATAATTTCCAAGAGAAGGACACGCATAGATTCAGAAAACCAAATTATGTAGAACCAAATGGAAAGGTGTAGGGAATGTATGAATTAGGTTATGGGGTTTAACAGACATGTACTAATACATATGATATATATATATATATATATATATATATATATAATCACAAAATAACTATGGAATACGAAGAGAGGTCTACTCAACACTCTATAATAACATACATGGGAAAGGATCCAAAGAGGAATAAACAGATACATTGATAGGATGAACCAGAAACTGTACACCCAGGAGAATCTACATTTTTATCAAACTTGCTCTGATCGTTCATAAAAATCAAATTTCAAAAGCAAACAACAATTTAGGAGATGTAAGCCCTTGGGGGTTTGCGCTGGCACATTCCACTCTAATTTGCAGCGTTCTAACATGATTTCCAGGAAAGCTCTGTTGCCCCAAATCCCAGAGTTGGAAATGAAGAAATGCTGCCGCCTTGTGGCCGTTTCCCACAAGGGCGGCTTTAAACCCACAGCTAATGGTCACTTAACATTCACAAGGACTCAGGGCTCTAAAGGACACCTGCCGTCAAAAAATGTCCCGAGGTAGGGAATGGCCAAAAAAAATTCAAAACTGGCAAAATTTTCAAGGAGATAGTATGGAGGGGAAAGTTTTACTCACTCTTTTTCAACAATGAGGAGAATGGATAAAAGCTCAACATCAGGAATTATTAGACTCATGAAAATCCAACCTCCAAGACGGTTTCAACTCACCCATGTCAACTACCATCAGCAAAAAGTTTACCAACAATAAATGCTGAAGGGGATTTAGAGAACTGTGTACCCTCTAGCTGCTGGTGAGATGTAAAGTGGTAACAGCCAATACTGAGAACAGAAAGGAGCTGCGTTTAAAAGTAAAACTTGAGCCACCATTCCATTCAGCAGGCCCACCGATGAGCCTCTCACCTGAGAAGTCCAGAGTCGAGAAGGCACAGGCTTCAACAGCTGCACTGCAGGAACTTTCACAATAGCCAAGACACGGAAGCAACCAAAATGTCCATAAACGAATGAATGGATAAAGAAGAAGTAGTCCATGTACACAATGGAATATTAGCCATGGAAAACAATGAAACACTTCTCTCTGAGGCACCATAGATGAGCCTAGAGATAATCACAGAACACGAGGTAAGTCGGAAAGCAAAAGACATATCTTATGATACCACTTAGAGGCGTTATCTAAGAACTGACACAAATGAACATATTTCCACAGAGGAAGACACTCACAGACTTAGAAAACAAACTATGCTTATCTAAAAAGAAAGGTGGGGGGAATGGAAAAATTAAGAGTACACTTACCATACGTGTACAGATACCTATTAAATACATATATCAAAAAGACCGGACATATAGCAAGGGAGGTCTATGGAACACTCTGCAATAATTTACATGGGAAGTGGATCTGTACGTGAACATATGTATGTAATGTACAAATGAACCAGATTGTGTACACCTAGGACAAACAATATTCTAATCATTACCGCGATAAAAAAATTAAAACAAGAAGTAAAGTGACATAAACTTATGGGGGTTTTTCCTGGCACATTCCATTGTAATTTACAACCTAGGAACAGGACTTCCAGAAAGGCTCTGCTGCCCTAGTAACCAGATTTGGGAATGGAGAAATGCTGCCGCCTTGTGGCCGTTTCCCACAACAGCAGCTTTAAGCCCAGTGCTAATGGTCACTAAATATTCACACTCATTGCGGGCCTGTACATGACACCTGCCCTCAAAAAACAAAAAACCCTGGGGTCGAAAATAGACCAAGAAATTCAAAAGAGGGCCACCTTTCAAGAAGGCAATTTCAACTGGTCTATTGTACTCACCGTTTGTTTAACAGAAATTTAAAACGGTGTGGAAAATGCTGAACACTAGGAATAATTAAACACATGCAAATCCAAATTACAAAAACCTATCAGCTCACACCAGTCAGAATGGCAATCAGAAAAAATTCTGCAAACAATAAATGCTGAAGGGGGTGTGGAGAAATGCCTACCCTTGGTTCAACGTGGAACATGGTAAGAGCCAGTAATGAAAACACAAAGGAGGTGCCTTGAAAAGGTAAATATTGAGCTACCATTCAATCAAGCATACCCACTTCTGGGCCTATCGCCTGAGAGGATGTGAATCAAAAGGTCACAGGCTGGGCTTCACTGGTGGCGCAGTGGTTGAGAGTCCGCCTGCCGATGCAGGGGACACGGGTTCGTGCCCCGGTCCGGGAAGAACCCACATGCTGCGGAGCGGCTAGTCCCATGAGCTATGGCTGCTGGGCCTGTGTGTCCGGAGCCTGTGCTCTGCAACGGGAGGGGCCACGGCAGTGAGAGGCCCACGTACCGCAAAAAATCAGAATAATAATAAAGAAACAGGCTGGCAATCCTGCACTCCAGCAATATTTACCATAGCCAACACTTGGAAGCAATGAAAATGTCCATCAACAGAGGAATTCACAAAGAAGAGGTGGTCCATGTACACACCGGAATATGACTCCAATAAAAAACTATATATTCATTTAAAAAAACAAAGATAAGTAAGGAGACGTCGGGTTTTGGGGGTTTATCCGGGCACATTCCCCTCTAACTTATAACCGAGGACCAACGCTGGCAGGAAGGTCGGATTCCCTAGTTACCAGATTGGGAAAAGCAGAAATGCTGCCGCCCTCTGGCCGTTACCTGCAACAGCAGCTTTAAAACCTGCGTTAAGGGTCACTTCCTATGCACCAGTACTGGAGGGCTGTAAATGAAACCTGCCCTCAAAGTGTCTTGAGGGAAGTAATGGCCAAAATAGTTCAAAATGTCACACATACTTCAAGAAAACAATTTGAAGAGCTAAGCTGTACTCACCGTTTGAAGGAAAAAAGGACATGCCAGAAAGCTCAATTTCAAGGGATTATGAGATGCATGCAAATCCAACCACAAAGAGGTATCAGCTCACACTAGTCAGAATAAACATCAGCAAAAAAACTACAAACAATAAATGCTGAAGGTGTTGTGGAGAAGTGCGTACCCTCAACTTGAAGTGGGATGTAACCTGGTAAGAGCCACTAATGAGAACCGAATGGAGGTGCCGTTATAAGGTAAACATTTGGCTACCATACGATCCAGCAGGCCCACTCCTGGGCCTATAACGTAAGAAGACAGAATTGGAAAGACACAGGCAGGCAAATGTGCATTGCTGCAATAGCCAAGACATGGAAGCAGCCAAAAAGTCCATCAACACATGTGTGGACAAAGAAGAACTGGTACATGTACAGACGGAATATTAGCCAAGGAAAAAAAGGACACAATGTCATTTGCAGCACTGTAGATGAGTCTACAGGTAATCACGCAACATGTAGTAAGTCAGAAAGAGAAAGACACATAGTGTATGGTATCACTTATAGGTGTTACCTAAAAATTGATACCAGTGAAGATGTTTCCACAGAGAAGGGCAATCACAGATTCATTAAACAAACTTATGGTTCACCAATGGAAAGGTGTGAGGATTGGATACATTCGGTCATTGGGGTTAAGAGACATATACAAACACAGGTGAAATATATAATCACCAAAAACCTACAGAATACCAAGAAAAGACTACTCAACATTCTCTCATAACGTACATGGGAAAAGGATCCCAGGAAGAATAGACATAGGTATATGTGTAAAAGAACCACATCTTGCACACCTAGAACAAGCAAAGCATTGTAATCAAACTTGCTGTGATAAAAAATATAAATTCAATTAAAAAACAACGAACAAGATGTAGTGGGACATAAACTTAAGGGGCTTTCTCCTGGCAAATTCCATTCTAAATTACAACCTAGAACACGACTTCCATTGACGTTCTGTTGCCCTAGTAACCAGATTTAGTAAAGGAGAGCTGCTGCCACCTTGTGGCCGTTTCACACAACAGCAGCTTTTAACCCAGTGCTAATGGTCAGTTGATATTCAAAATAATTGCAGGCGTGTAAATGACACCTGCCCTGAAAACAAATCCTGGGGTCGTATATCGACCAAAAAATTCGAAAGACGTCCACATTTCAAAACGACAGTTTCAAGAGGCATATTTTATGCACATTTGTCTTATGATTCTTTCTTTTTCTTTCTTTCTTTCTTTCTTTTGTTAAAAAAACGGGAATGGACAAAGGCTGAACATCAGGAATTAATAAAGCCATGCAAATCCAGTGTACCAAAACGTTCACCTCACAGCCGTCAGAATGATCATCAGCAAGAAAACTCTACAAAAAAATAAGTGCTGAAGGGGTTTTAGAGAACTGCATACCCTTTAGCTGCTGGTGGGATGTAACCTGGTAAGAGCCAGTAGTGAGAACAGAACGGAGGTGCGTTTAAAGGTAAAAATTGAGCTACCATGTGATCTGGTAGGCCCACTGATGGGCCTATCACCTGAGTAGACCAGAATCAAAAAGAAACAGCCTGCCAGGCCTTCAATTCAGCAACATGTACCATAGCCAAGACCTGGAAGAAACCAAAATGTCCACCAACAGAAAAATGTACCAAGAAGAAGTCGTCCGTGTACACAACGGAATATTAGCCATGAAAAAGCATGGAACAGTGCCGTTGCCACCACTACAGAAGGATCTAGAGATAATCACCCAACTTGAAGTAAGAAAGAAACCGAAAGACAGATATCCTATGACATCACTTATACGTGTTACCTAAAACTTGATACCCATGAAATAATTTCCAAGAGAAGGACACGCATAGATTCAGAAAACCAAATTATGTAGAACCAAATGGAAAGGTGTAGGGAATGTATGAATTAGGTTATGGGGTTTAACAGACATGTACTAATACATATGATATATATATATATATATATATATATATATATATATAATCACAAAATAACTATGGAATACGAAGAGAGGTCTACTCAACACTCTATAATAACATACATGGGAAAGGATCCAAAGAGGAATAAACAGATACATTGATAGGATGAACCAGAAACTGTACACCCAGGAGAATCTACATTTTTATCAAATTTGCTCTGATCGTTCATAAAAATCAAATTTCAAAAGCAAACAACAATTTAGGAGATGTAAGCCCTTGGGGGTTTGCGCTGGCACATTCCACTCTAATTTGCAGCGTTCTAACATGATTTCCAGGAAAGCTCTGTTGCCCCAAATCCCAGAGTTGGAAATGAAGAAATGCTGCCGCCTTGTGGCCGTTTCCCACAAGGGCGGCTTTAAACCCACAGCTAATGGTCACTTAACATTCACAAGGACTCAGGGCTCTAAAGGACACCTGCCGTCAAAAAATGTCCCGAGGTAGGGAATGGCCAAAAAAAATTCAAAACTGGCAAAATTTTCAAGGAGATAGTATGGAGGGGAAAGTTTTACTCACTCTTTTTCAACAATGAGGAGAATGGATAAAAGCTCAACATCAGGAATTATTAGACTCATGAAAATCCAACCTCCAAGACGGTTTCAACTCACCCATGTCAACTACCATCAGCAAAAAGTTTACCAACAATAAATGCTGAAGGGGATTTAGAGAACTGTGTACCCTCTAGCTGCTGGTGAGATGTAAAGTGGTAACAGCCAATACTGAGAACAGAAAGGAGCTGCGTTTAAAAGTAAAACTTGAGCCACCATTCCATTCAGCAGGCCCACCGATGAGCCTCTCACCTGAGAAGTCCAGAGTCGAGAAGGCACAGGCTTCAACAGCTGCACTGCAGGAACTTTCACAATAGCCAAGACACGGAAGCAACCAAAATGTCCATAAACGAATGAATGGATAAAGAAGAAGTAGTCCATGTACACAATGGAATATTAGCCATGGAAAACAATGAAACACTTCTCTCTGAGGCACCATAGATGAGCCTAGAGATAATCACAGAACACGAGGTAAGTCGGAAAGCAAAAGACATATCTTATGATACCACTTAGAGGCGTTATCTAAGAACTGACACAAATGAACATATTTCCACAGAGGAAGACACTCACAGACTTAGAAAACAAACTATGCTTATCTAAAAAGAAAGGTGGGGGGAATGGAAAAATTAAGAGTACACTTACCATACGTGTACAGATACCTATTAAATACATATATCAAAAAGACCGGACATATAGCAAGGGAGGTCTATGGAACACTCTGCAATAATTTACATGGGAAGTGGATCTGTACGTGAACATATGTATGTAATGTACAAATGAACCAGATTGTGTACACCTAGGACAAACAATATTCTAATCATTACCGCGATAAAAAAATTAAAACAAGAAGTAAAGTGACATAAACTTATGGGGGTTTTTCCTGGCACATTCCATTGTAATTTACAACCTAGGAACAGGACTTCCAGAAAGGCTCTGCTGCCCTAGTAACCAGATTTGGGAATGGAGAAATGCTGCCGCCTTGTGGCCGTTTCCCACAACAGCAGCTTTAAGCCCAGTGCTAATGGTCACTAAATATTCACACTCATTGCGGGCCTGTACATGACACCTGCCCTCAAAAAACAAAAAACCCTGGGGTCGAAAATAGACCAAGAAATTCAAAAGAGGGCCACCTTTCAAGAAGGCAATTTCAACTGGTCTATTGTACTCACCGTTTGTTTAACAGAAATTTAAAACGGTGTGGAAAATGCTGAACACTAGGAATAATTAAACACATGCAAATCCAAATTACAAAAACCTATCAGCTCACACCAGTCAGAATGGCAATCAGAAAAAATTCTGCAAACAATAAATGCTGAAGGGGGTGTGGAGAAATGCCTACCCTTGGTTCAACGTGGAACATGGTAAGAGCCAGTAATGAAAACACAAAGGAGGTGCCTTGAAAAGGTAAATATTGAGCTACCATTCAATCAAGCATACCCACTTCTGGGCCTATCGCCTGAGAGGATGTGAATCAAAAGGTCACAGGCTGGGCTTCACTGGTGGCGCAGTGGTTGAGAGTCCGCCTGCCGATGCAGGGGACACGGGTTCGTGCCCCGGTCCGGGAAGAACCCACATGCTGCGGAGCGGCTAGTCCCATGAGCTATGGCTGCTGGGCCTGTGTGTCCGGAGCCTGTGCTCTGCAACGGGAGGGGCCACGGCAGTGAGAGGCCCACGTACCGCAAAAAATCAGAATAATAATAAAGAAACAGGCTGGCAATCCTGCACTCCAGCAATATTTACCATAGCCAACACTTGGAAGCAATGAAAATGTCCATCAACAGAGGAATTCACAAAGAAGAGGTGGTCCATGTACACACCGGAATATGACTCCAATAAAAAACTATATATTCATTTAAAAAAACAAAGATAAGTAAGGAGACGTCGGGTTTTGGGGGTTTATCCGGGCACATTCCCCTCTAACTTATAACCGAGGACCAACGCTGGCAGGAAGGTCGGATTCCCTAGTTACCAGATTGGGAAAAGCAGAAATGCTGCCGCCCTCTGGCCGTTACCTGCAACAGCAGCTTTAAAACCTGCGTTAAGGGTCACTTCCTATGCACCAGTACTGGAGGGCTGTAAATGAAACCTGCCCTCAAAGTGTCTTGAGGGAAGTAATGGCCAAAATAGTTCAAAATGTCACACATACTTCAAGAAAACAATTTGAAGAGCTAAGCTGTACTCACCGTTTGAAGGAAAAAAGGACATGCCAGAAAGCTCAATTTCAAGGGATTATGAGATGCATGCAAATCCAACCACAAAGAGGTATCAGCTCACACTAGTCAGAATAAACATCAGCAAAAAAACTACAAACAATAAATGCTGAAGGTGTTGTGGAGAAGTGCGTACCCTCAACTTGAAGTGGGATGTAACCTGGTAAGAGCCACTAATGAGAACCGAATGGAGGTGCCGTTATAAGGTAAACATTTGGCTACCATACGATCCAGCAGGCCCACTCCTGGGCCTATAACGTAAGAAGACAGAATTGGAAAGACACAGGCAGGCAAATGTGCATTGCTGCAATAGCCAAGACATGGAAGCAGCCAAAAAGTCCATCAACACATGTGTGGACAAAGAAGAACTGGTACATGTACAGACGGAATATTAGCCAAGGAAAAAAAGGACACAATGTCATTTGCAGCACTGTAGATGAGTCTACAGGTAATCACGCAACATGTAGTAAGTCAGAAAGAGAAAGACACATAGTGTATGGTATCACTTATAGGTGTTACCTAAAAATTGATACCAGTGAAGATGTTTCCACAGAGAAGGGCAATCACAGATTCATTAAACAAACTTATGGTTCACCAATGGAAAGGTGTGAGGATTGGATACATTCGGTCATTGGGGTTAAGAGACATATACAAACACAGGTGAAATATATAATCACCAAAAACCTACAGAATACCAAGAAAAGACTACTCAACATTCTCTCATAACGTACATGGGAAAAGGATCCCAGGAAGAATAGACATAGGTATATGTGTAAAAGAACCACATCTTGCACACCTAGAACAAGCAAAGCATTGTAATCAAACTTGCTGTGATAAAAAATATAAATTCAATTAAAA
Source organism: Mesoplodon mirus (assembly GCF_964341445.2). Taxonomy (NCBI): domain Eukaryota; kingdom Metazoa; phylum Chordata; class Mammalia; order Artiodactyla; family Ziphiidae; genus Mesoplodon; species Mesoplodon mirus. The sequence goes on from NW_028295185.1 coordinate 109,744, forward strand.
AACAACGAACAAGATGTAGTGGGACATAAACTTAAGGGGCTTTCTCCTGGCAAATTCCATTCTAAATTACAACCTAGAACACGACTTCCATTGACGTTCTGTTGCCCTAGTAACCAGATTTAGTAAAGGAGAGCTGCTGCCACCTTGTGGCCGTTTCACACAACAGCAGCTTTTAACCCAGTGCTAATGGTCAGTTGATATTCAAAATAATTGCAGGCGTGTAAATGACACCTGCCCTGAAAACAAATCCTGGGGTCGTATATCGACCAAAAAATTCGAAAGACGTCCACATTTCAAAACGACAGTTTCAAGAGGCATATTTTATGCACATTTGTCTTATGATTCTTTCTTTTTCTTTCTTTCTTTCTTTCTTTTGTTAAAAAAACGGGAATGGACAAAGGCTGAACATCAGGAATTAATAAAGCCATGCAAATCCAGTGTACCAAAACGTTCACCTCACAGCCGTCAGAATGATCATCAGCAAGAAAACTCTACAAAAAAATAAGTGCTGAAGGGGTTTTAGAGAACTGCATACCCTTTAGCTGCTGGTGGGATGTAACCTGGTAAGAGCCAGTAGTGAGAACAGAACGGAGGTGCGTTTAAAGGTAAAAATTGAGCTACCATGTGATCTGGTAGGCCCACTGATGGGCCTATCACCTGAGTAGACCAGAATCAAAAAGAAACAGCCTGCCAGGCCTTCAATTCAGCAACATGTACCATAGCCAAGACCTGGAAGAAACCAAAATGTCCACCAACAGAAAAATGTACCAAGAAGAAGTCGTCCGTGTACACAACGGAATATTAGCCATGAAAAAGCATGGAACAGTGCCGTTGCCACCACTACAGAAGGATCTAGAGATAATCACCCAACTTGAAGTAAGAAAGAAACCGAAAGACAGATATCCTATGACATCACTTATACGTGTTACCTAAAACTTGATACCCATGAAATAATTTCCAAGAGAAGGACACGCATAGATTCAGAAAACCAAATTATGTAGAACCAAATGGAAAGGTGTAGGGAATGTATGAATTAGGTTATGGGGTTTAACAGACATGTACTAATACATATGATATATATATATATATATATATATATATATATATATATAATCACAAAATAACTATGGAATACGAAGAGAGGTCTACTCAACACTCTATAATAACATACATGGGAAAGGATCCAAAGAGGAATAAACAGATACATTGATAGGATGAACCAGAAACTGTACACCCAGGAGAATCTACATTTTTATCAAATTTGCTCTGATCGTTCATAAAAATCAAATTTCAAAAGCAAACAACAATTTAGGAGATGTAAGCCCTTGGGGGTTTGCGCTGGCACATTCCACTCTAATTTGCAGCGTTCTAACATGATTTCCAGGAAAGCTCTGTTGCCCCAAATCCCAGAGTTGGAAATGAAGAAATGCTGCCGCCTTGTGGCCGTTTCCCACAAGGGCGGCTTTAAACCCACAGCTAATGGTCACTTAACATTCACAAGGACTCAGGGCTCTAAAGGACACCTGCCGTCAAAAAATGTCCCGAGGTAGGGAATGGCCAAAAAAAATTCAAAACTGGCAAAATTTTCAAGGAGATAGTATGGAGGGGAAAGTTTTACTCACTCTTTTTCAACAATGAGGAGAATGGATAAAAGCTCAACATCAGGAATTATTAGACTCATGAAAATCCAACCTCCAAGACGGTTTCAACTCACCCATGTCAACTACCATCAGCAAAAAGTTTACCAACAATAAATGCTGAAGGGGATTTAGAGAACTGTGTACCCTCTAGCTGCTGGTGAGATGTAAAGTGGTAACAGCCAATACTGAGAACAGAAAGGAGCTGCGTTTAAAAGTAAAACTTGAGCCACCATTCCATTCAGCAGGCCCACCGATGAGCCTCTCACCTGAGAAGTCCAGAGTCGAGAAGGCACAGGCTTCAACAGCTGCACTGCAGGAACTTTCACAATAGCCAAGACACGGAAGCAACCAAAATGTCCATAAACGAATGAATGGATAAAGAAGAAGTAGTCCATGTACACAATGGAATATTAGCCATGGAAAACAATGAAACACTTCTCTCTGAGGCACCATAGATGAGCCTAGAGATAATCACAGAACACGAGGTAAGTCGGAAAGCAAAAGACATATCTTATGATACCACTTAGAGGCGTTATCTAAGAACTGACACAAATGAACATATTTCCACAGAGGAAGACACTCACAGACTTAGAAAACAAACTATGCTTATCTAAAAAGAAAGGTGGGGGGAATGGAAAAATTAAGAGTACACTTACCATACGTGTACAGATACCTATTAAATACATATATCAAAAAGACCGGACATATAGCAAGGGAGGTCTATGGAACACTCTGCAATAATTTACATGGGAAGTGGATCTGTACGTGAACATATGTATGTAATGTACAAATGAACCAGATTGTGTACACCTAGGACAAACAATATTCTAATCATTACCGCGATAAAAAAATTAAAACAAGAAGTAAAGTGACATAAACTTATGGGGGTTTTTCCTGGCACATTCCATTGTAATTTACAACCTAGGAACAGGACTTCCAGAAAGGCTCTGCTGCCCTAGTAACCAGATTTGGGAATGGAGAAATGCTGCCGCCTTGTGGCCGTTTCCCACAACAGCAGCTTTAAGCCCAGTGCTAATGGTCACTAAATATTCACACTCATTGCGGGCCTGTACATGACACCTGCCCTCAAAAAACAAAAAACCCTGGGGTCGAAAATAGACCAAGAAATTCAAAAGAGGGCCACCTTTCAAGAAGGCAATTTCAACTGGTCTATTGTACTCACCGTTTGTTTAACAGAAATTTAAAACGGTGTGGAAAATGCTGAACACTAGGAATAATTAAACACATGCAAATCCAAATTACAAAAACCTATCAGCTCACACCAGTCAGAATGGCAATCAGAAAAAATTCTGCAAACAATAAATGCTGAAGGGGGTGTGGAGAAATGCCTACCCTTGGTTCAACGTGGAACATGGTAAGAGCCAGTAATGAAAACACAAAGGAGGTGCCTTGAAAAGGTAAATATTGAGCTACCATTCAATCAAGCATACCCACTTCTGGGCCTATCGCCTGAGAGGATGTGAATCAAAAGGTCACAGGCTGGGCTTCACTGGTGGCGCAGTGGTTGAGAGTCCGCCTGCCAATGCAGGGGACACGGGTTCGTGCCCCGGTCCGGGAAGAACCCACATGCTGCGGAGCGGCTAGTCCCATGAGCTATGGCTGCTGGGCCTGTGTGTCCGGAGCCTGTGCTCTGCAACGGGAGGGGCCACGGCAGTGAGAGGCCCACGTACCGCAAAAAATCAGAATAATAATAAAGAAACAGGCTGGCAATCCTGCACTCCAGCAATATTTACCATAGCCAACACTTGGAAGCAATGAAAATGTCCATCAACAGAGGAATTCACAAAGAAGAGGTGGTCCATGTACACACCGGAATATGACTCCAATAAAAAACTATATATTCATTTAAAAAAACAAAGATAAGTAAGGAGACGTCGGGTTTTGGGGGTTTATCCGGGCACATTCCCCTCTAACTTATAACCGAGGACCAACGCTGGCAGGAAGGTCGGATTCCCTAGTTACCAGATTGGGAAAAGCAGAAATGCTGCCGCCCTCTGGCCGTTACCTGCAACAGCAGCTTTAAAACCTGCGTTAAGGGTCACTTCCTATGCACCAGTACTGGAGGGCTGTAAATGAAACCTGCCCTCAAAGTGTCTTGAGGGAAGTAATGGCCAAAATAGTTCAAAATGTCACACATACTTCAAGAAAACAATTTGAAGAGCTAAGCTGTACTCACCGTTTGAAGGAAAAAAGGACATGCCAGAAAGCTCAATTTCAAGGGATTATGAGATGCATGCAAATCCAACCACAAAGAGGTATCAGCTCACACTAGTCAGAATAAACATCAGCAAAAAAACTACAAACAATAAATGCTGAAGGTGTTGTGGAGAAGTGCGTACCCTCAACTTGAAGTGGGATGTAACCTGGTAAGAGCCACTAATGAGAACCGAATGGAGGTGCCGTTATAAGGTAAACATTTGGCTACCATACGATCCAGCAGGCCCACTCCTGGGCCTATAACGTAAGAAGACAGAATTGGAAAGACACAGGCAGGCAAATGTGCATTGCTGCAATAGCCAAGACATGGAAGCAGCCAAAAAGTCCATCAACACATGTGTGGACAAAGAAGAACTGGTACATGTACAGACGGAATATTAGCCAAGGAAAAAAAGGACACAATGTCATTTGCAGCACTGTAGATGAGTCTACAGGTAATCACGCAACATGTAGTAAGTCAGAAAGAGAAAGACACATAGTGTATGGTATCACTTATAGGTGTTACCTAAAAATTGATACCAGTGAAGATGTTTCCACAGAGAAGGGCAATCACAGATTCATTAAACAAACTTATGGTTCACCAATGGAAAGGTGTGAGGATTGGATACATTCGGTCATTGGGGTTAAGAGACATATACAAACACAGGTGAAATATATAATCACCAAAAACCTACAGAATACCAAGAAAAGACTACTCAACATTCTCTCATAACGTACATGGGAAAAGGATCCCAGGAAGAATAGACATAGGTATATGTGTAAAAGAACCACATCTTGCACACCTAGAACAAGCAAAGCATTGTAATCAAACTTGCTGTGATAAAAAATATAAATTCAATTAAAAAACAACGAACAAGATGTAGTGGGACATAAACTTAAGGGGCTTTCTCCTGGCAAATTCCATTCTAAATTACAACCTAGAACACGACTTCCATTGACGTTCTGTTGCCCTAGTAACCAGATTTAGTAAAGGAGAGCTGCTGCCACCTTGTGGCCGTTTCACACAACAGCAGCTTTTAACCCAGTGCTAATGGTCAGTTGATATTCAAAATAATTGCAGGCGTGTAAATGACACCTGCCCTGAAAACAAATCCTGGGGTCGTATATCGACCAAAAAATTCGAAAGACGTCCACATTTCAAAACGACAGTTTCAAGAGGCATATTTTATGCACATTTGTCTTATGATTCTTTCTTTTTCTTTCTTTCTTTCTTTCTTTTGTTAAAAAAACGGGAATGGACAAAGGCTGAACATCAGGAATTAATAAAGCCATGCAAATCCAGTGTACCAAAACGTTCACCTCACAGCCGTCAGAATGATCATCAGCAAGAAAACTCTACAAAAAAATAAGTGCTGAAGGGGTTTTAGAGAACTGCATACCCTTTAGCTGCTGGTGGGATGTAACCTGGTAAGAGCCAGTAGTGAGAACAGAACGGAGGTGCGTTTAAAGGTAAAAATTGAGCTACCATGTGATCTGGTAGGCCCACTGATGGGCCTATCACCTGAGTAGACCAGAATCAAAAAGAAACAGCCTGCCAGGCCTTCAATTCAGCAACATGTACCATAGCCAAGACCTGGAAGAAACCAAAATGTCCACCAACAGAAAAATGTACCAAGAAGAAGTCGTCCGTGTACACAACGGAATATTAGCCATGAAAAAGCATGGAACAGTGCCGTTGCCACCACTACAGAAGGATCTAGAGATAATCACCCAACTTGAAGTAAGAAAGAAACCGAAAGACAGATATCCTATGACATCACTTATACGTGTTACCTAAAACTTGATACCCATGAAATAATTTCCAAGAGAAGGACACGCATAGATTCAGAAAACCAAATTATGTAGAACCAAATGGAAAGGTGTAGGGAATGTATGAATTAGGTTATGGGGTTTAACAGACATGTACTAATACATATGATATATATATATATATATATATATATATATATATATATATATATAATCACAAAATAACTATGGAATACGAAGAGAGGTCTACTCAACACTCTATAATAACATACATGGGAAAGGATCCAAAGAGGAATAAACAGATACATTGATAGGATGAACCAGAAACTGTACACCCAGGAGAATCTACATTTTTATCAAACTTGCTCTGATCGTTCATAAAAATCAAATTTCAAAAGCAAACAACAATTTAGGAGATGTAAGCCCTTGGGGGTTTGCGCTGGCACATTCCACTCTAATTTGCAGCGTTCTAACATGATTTCCAGGAAAGCTCTGTTGCCCCAAATCCCAGAGTTGGAAATGAAGAAATGCTGCCGCCTTGTGGCCGTTTCCCACAAGGGCGGCTTTAAACCCACAGCTAATGGTCACTTAACATTCACAAGGACTCAGGGCTCTAAAGGACACCTGCCGTCAAAAAATGTCCCGAGGTAGGGAATGGCCAAAAAAAATTCAAAACTGGCAAAATTTTCAAGGAGATAGTATGGAGGGGAAAGTTTTACTCACTCTTTTTCAACAATGAGGAGAATGGATAAAAGCTCAACATCAGGAATTATTAGACTCATGAAAATCCAACCTCCAAGACGGTTTCAACTCACCCATGTCAACTACCATCAGCAAAAAGTTTACCAACAATAAATGCTGAAGGGGATTTAGAGAACTGTGTACCCTCTAGCTGCTGGTGAGATGTAAAGTGGTAACAGCCAATACTGAGAACAGAAAGGAGCTGCGTTTAAAAGTAAAACTTGAGCCACCATTCCATTCAGCAGGCCCACCGATGAGCCTCTCACCTGAGAAGTCCAGAGTCGAGAAGGCACAGGCTTCAACAGCTGCACTGCAGGAACTTTCACAATAGCCAAGACACGGAAGCAACCAAAATGTCCATAAACGAATGAATGGATAAAGAAGAAGTAGTCCATGTACACAATGGAATATTAGCCATGGAAAACAATGAAACACTTCTCTCTGAGGCACCATAGATGAGCCTAGAGATAATCACAGAACACGAGGTAAGTCGGAAAGCAAAAGACATATCTTATGATACCACTTAGAGGCGTTATCTAAGAACTGACACAAATGAACATATTTCCACAGAGGAAGACACTCACAGACTTAGAAAACAAACTATGCTTATCTAAAAAGAAAGGTGGGGGGAATGGAAAAATTAAGAGTACACTTACCATACGTGTACAGATACCTATTAAATACATATATCAAAAAGACCGGACATATAGCAAGGGAGGTCTATGGAACACTCTGCAATAATTTACATGGGAAGTGGATCTGTACGTGAACATATGTATGTAATGTACAAATGAACCAGATTGTGTACACCTAGGACAAACAATATTCTAATCATTACCGCGATAAAAAAATTAAAACAAGAAGTAAAGTGACATAAACTTATGGGGGTTTTTCCTGGCACATTCCATTGTAATTTACAACCTAGGAACAGGACTTCCAGAAAGGCTCTGCTGCCCTAGTAACCAGATTTGGGAATGGAGAAATGCTGCCGCCTTGTGGCCGTTTCCCACAACAGCAGCTTTAAGCCCAGTGCTAATGGTCACTAAATATTCACACTCATTGCGGGCCTGTACATGACACCTGCCCTCAAAAAACAAAAAACCCTGGGGTCGAAAATAGACCAAGAAATTCAAAAGAGGGCCACCTTTCAAGAAGGCAATTTCAACTGGTCTATTGTACTCACCGTTTGTTTAACAGAAATTTAAAACGGTGTGGAAAATGCTGAACACTAGGAATAATTAAACACATGCAAATCCAAATTACAAAAACCTATCAGCTCACACCAGTCAGAATGGCAATCAGAAAAAATTCTGCAAACAATAAATGCTGAAGGGGGTGTGGAGAAATGCCTACCCTTGGTTCAACGTGGAACATGGTAAGAGCCAGTAATGAAAACACAAAGGAGGTGCCTTGAAAAGGTAAATATTGAGCTACCATTCAATCAAGCATACCCACTTCTGGGCCTATCGCCTGAGAGGATGTGAATCAAAAGGTCACAGGCTGGGCTTCACTGGTGGCGCAGTGGTTGAGAGTCCGCCTGCCGATGCAGGGGACACGGGTTCGTGCCCCGGTCCGGGAAGAACCCACATGCTGCGGAGCGGCTAGTCCCATGAGCTATGGCTGCTGGGCCTGTGTGTCCGGAGCCTGTGCTCTGCAACGGGAGGGGCCACGGCAGTGAGAGGCCCACGTACCGCAAAAAATCAGAATAATAATAAAGAAACAGGCTGGCAATCCTGCACTCCAGCAATATTTACCATAGCCAACACTTGGAAGCAATGAAAATGTCCATCAACAGAGGAATTCACAAAGAAGAGGTGGTCCATGTACACACCGGAATATGACTCCAATAAAAAACTATATATTCATTTAAAAAAACAAAGATAAGTAAGGAGACGTCGGGTTTTGGGGGTTTATCCGGGCACATTCCCCTCTAACTTATAACCGAGGACCAACGCTGGCAGGAAGGTCGGATTCCCTAGTTACCAGATTGGGAAAAGCAGAAATGCTGCCGCCCTCTGGCCGTTACCTGCAACAGCAGCTTTAAAACCTGCGTTAAGGGTCACTTCCTATGCACCAGTACTGGAGGGCTGTAAATGAAACCTGCCCTCAAAGTGTCTTGAGGGAAGTAATGGCCAAAATAGTTCAAAATGTCACACATACTTCAAGAAAACAATTTGAAGAGCTAAGCTGTACTCACCGTTTGAAGGAAAAAAGGACATGCCAGAAAGCTCAATTTCAAGGGATTATGATGCAAATCCAACCACAAAGAGGTATCAGCTCACACTAGTCAGAATAAACATCAGCAAAAAAACTACAAACAATAAATGCTGAAGGTGTTGTGGAGAAGTGCGTACCCTCAACTTGAAGTGGGATGTAACCTGGTAAGAGCCACTAATGAGAACCGAATGGAGGTGCCGTTATAAGGTAAACATTTGGCTACCATACGATCCAGCAGGCCCACTCCTGGGCCTATAACGTAAGAAGACAGAATTGGAAAGACACAGGCAGGCAAATGTGCATTGCTGCAATAGCCAAGACATGGAAGCAGCCAAAAAGTCCATCAACACATGTGTGGACAAAGAAGAACTGGTACATGTACAGACGGAATATTAGCCAAGGAAAAAAAGGACACAATGTCATTTGCAGCACTGTAGATGAGTCTACAGGTAATCACGCAACATGTAGTAAGTCAGAAAGAGAAAGACACATAGTGTATGGTATCACTTATAGGTGTTACCTAAAAATTGATACCAGTGAAGATGTTTCCACAGAGAAGGGCAATCACAGATTCATTAAACAAACTTATGGTTCACCAATGGAAAGGTGTGAGGATTGGATACATTCGGTCATTGGGGTTAAGAGACATATACAAACACAGGTGAAATATATAATCACCAAAAACCTACAGAATACCAAGAAAAGACTACTCAACATTCTCTCATAACGTACATGGGAAAAGGATCCCAGGAAGAATAGACATAGGTATATGTGTAAAAGAACCACATCTTGCACACCTAGAACAAGCAAAGCATTGTAATCAAACTTGCTGTGATAAAAAATATAAATTCAATTAAAAAACAACGAACAAGATGTAGTGGGACATAAACTTAAGGGGCTTTCTCCTGGCAAATTCCATTCTAAATTACAACCTAGAACACGACTTCCATTGACGTTCTGTTGCCCTAGTAACCAGATTTAGTAAAGGAGAGCTGCTGCCACCTTGTGGCCGTTTCACACAACAGCAGCTTTTAACCCAGTGCTAATGGTCAGTTGATATTCAAAATAATTGCAGGCGTGTAAATGACACCTGCCCTGAAAACAAATCCTGGGGTCGTATATCGACCAAAAAATTCGAAAGACGTCCACATTTCAAAACGACAGTTTCAAGAGGCATATTTTATGCACATTTGTCTTATGATTCTTTCTTTTTCTTTCTTTCTTTCTTTCTTTTGTTAAAAAAACGGGAATGGACAAAGGCTGAACATCAGGAATTAATAAAGCCATGCAAATCCAGTGTACCAAAACGTTCACCTCACAGCCGTCAGAATGATCATCAGCAAGAAAACTCTACAAAAAAATAAGTGCTGAAGGGGTTTTAGAGAACTGCATACCCTTTAGCTGCTGGTGGGATGTAACCTGGTAAGAGCCAGTAGTGAGAACAGAACGGAGGTGCGTTTAAAGGTAAAAATTGAGCTACCATGTGATCTGGTAGGCCCACTGATGGGCCTATCACCTGAGTAGACCAGAATCAAAAAGAAACAGCCTGCCAGGCCTTCAATTCAGCAACATGTACCATAGCCAAGACCTGGAAGAAACCAAAATGTCCACCAACAGAAAAATGTACCAAGAAGAAGTCGTCCGTGTACACAACGGAATATTAGCCATGAAAAAGCATGGAACAGTGCCGTTGCCACCACTACAGAAGGATCTAGAGATAATCACCCAACTTGAAGTAAGAAAGAAACCGAAAGACAGATATCCTATGACATCACTTATACGTGTTACCTAAAACTTGATACCCATGAAATAATTTCCAAGAGAAGGACACGCATAGATTCAGAAAACCAAATTATGTAGAACCAAATGGAAAGGTGTAGGGAATGTATGAATTAGGTTATGGGGTTTAACAGACATGTACTAATACATATGATATATATATATATATATATATATATATATATATATATATCACAAAATAACTATGGAATACGAAGAGAGGTCTACTCAACACTCTATAATAACATACATGGGAAAGGATCCAAAGAGGAATAAACAGATACATTGATAGGATGAACCAGAAACTGTACACCCAGGAGAATCTACATTTTTATCAAATTTGCTCTGATCGTTCATAAAAATCAAATTTCAAAAGCAAACAACAATTTAGGAGATGTAAGCCCTTGGGGGTTTGCGCTGGCACATTCCACTCTAATTTGCAGCGTTCTAACATGATTTCCAGGAAAGCTCTGTTGCCCCAAATCCCAGAGTTGGAAATGAAGAAATGCTGCCGCCTTGTGGCCGTTTCCCACAAGGGCGGCTTTAAACCCACAGCTAATGGTCACTTAACATTCACAAGGACTCAGGGCTCTAAAGGACACCTGCCGTCAAAAAATGTCCCGAGGTAGGGAATGGCCAAAAAAAATTCAAAACTGGCAAAATTTTCAAGGAGATAGTATGGAGGGGAAAGTTTTACTCACTCTTTTTCAACAATGAGGAGAATGGATAAAAGCTCAACATCAGGAATTATTAGACTCATGAAAATCCAACCTCCAAGACGGTTTCAACTCACCCATGTCAACTACCATCAGCAAAAAGTTTACCAACAATAAATGCTGAAGGGGATTTAGAGAACTGTGTACCCTCTAGCTGCTGGTGAGATGTAAAGTGGTAACAGCCAATACTGAGAACAGAAAGGAGCTGCGTTTAAAAGTAAAACTTGAGCCACCATTCCATTCAGCAGGCCCACCGATGAGCCTCTCACCTGAGAAGTCCAGAGTCGAGAAGGCACAGGCTTCAACAGCTGCACTGCAGGAACTTTCACAATAGCCAAGACACGGAAGCAACCAAAATGTCCATAAACGAATGAATGGATAAAGAAGAAGTAGTCCATGTACACAATGGAATATTAGCCATGGAAAACAATGAAACACTTCTCTCTGAGGCACCATAGATGAGCCTAGAGATAATCACAGAACACGAGGTAAGTCGGAAAGCAAAAGACATATCTTATGATACCACTTAGAGGCGTTATCTAAGAACTGACACAAATGAACATATTTCCACAGAGGAAGACACTCACAGACTTAGAAAACAAACTATGCTTATCTAAAAAGAAAGGTGGGGGGAATGGAAAAATTAAGAGTACACTTACCATACGTGTACAGATACCTATTAAATACATATATCAAAAAGACCGGACATATAGCAAGGGAGGTCTATGGAACACTCTGCAATAATTTACATGGGAAGTGGATCTGTACGTGAACATATGTATGTAATGTACAAATGAACCAGATTGTGTACACCTAGGACAAACAATATTCTAATCATTACCGCGATAAAAAAATTAAAACAAGAAGTAAAGTGACATAAACTTATGGGGGTTTTTCCTGGCACATTCCATTGTAATTTACAACCTAGGAACAGGACTTCCAGAAAGGCTCTGCTGCCCTAGTAACCAGATTTGGGAATGGAGAAATGCTGCCGCCTTGTGGCCGTTTCCCACAACAGCAGCTTTAAGCCCAGTGCTAATGGTCACTAAATATTCACACTCATTGCGGGCCTGTACATGACACCTGCCCTCAAAAAACAAAAAACCCTGGGGTCGAAAATAGACCAAGAAATTCAAAAGAGGGCCACCTTTCAAGAAGGCAATTTCAACTGGTCTATTGTACTCACCGTTTGTTTAACAGAAATTTAAAACGGTGTGGAAAATGCTGAACACTAGGAATAATTAAACACATGCAAATCCAAATTACAAAAACCTATCAGCTCACACCAGTCAGAATGGCAATCAGAAAAAATTCTGCAAACAATAAATGCTGAAGGGGGTGTGGAGAAATGCCTACCCTTGGTTCAACGTGGAACATGGTAAGAGCCAGTAATGAAAACACAAAGGAGGTGCCTTGAAAAGGTAAATATTGAGCTACCATTCAATCAAGCATACCCACTTCTGGGCCTATCGCCTGAGAGGATGTGAATCAAAAGGTCACAGGCTGGGCTTCACTGGTGGCGCAGTGGTTGAGAGTCCGCCTGCCGATGCAGGGGACACGGGTTCGTGCCCCGGTCCGGGAAGAACCCACATGCTGCGGAGCGGCTAGTCCCATGAGCTATGGCTGCTGGGCCTGTGTGTCCGGAGCCTGTGCTCTGCAACGGGAGGGGCCACGGCAGTGAGAGGCCCACGTACCGCAAAAAATCAGAATAATAATAAAGAAACAGGCTGGCAATCCTGCACTCCAGCAATATTTACCATAGCCAACACTTGGAAGCAATGAAAATGTCCATCAACAGAGGAATTCACAAAGAAGAGGTGGTCCATGTACACACCGGAATATGACTCCAATAAAAAACTATATATTCATTTAAAAAAACAAAGATAAGTAAGGAGACGTCGGGTTTTGGGGGTTTATCCGGGCACATTCCCCTCTAACTTATAACCGAGGACCAACGCTGGCAGGAAGGTCGGATTCCCTAGTTACCAGATTGGGAAAAGCAGAAATGCTGCCGCCCTCTGGCCGTTACCTGCAACAGCAGCTTTAAAACCTGCGTTAAGGGTCACTTCCTATGCACCAGTACTGGAGGGCTGTAAATGAAACCTGCCCTCAAAGTGTCTTGAGGGAAGTAATGGCCAAAATAGTTCAAAATGTCACACATACTTCAAGAAAACAATTTGAAGAGCTAAGCTGTACTCACCGTTTGAAGGAAAAAAGGACATGCCAGAAAGCTCAATTTCAAGGGATTATGAGATGCATGCAAATCCAACCACAAAGAGGTATCAGCTCACACTAGTCAGAATAAACATCAGCAAAAAAACTACAAACAATAAATGCTGAAGGTGTTGTGGAGAAGTGCGTACCCTCAACTTGAAGTGGGATGTAACCTGGTAAGAGCCACTAATGAGAACCGAATGGAGGTGCCGTTATAAGGTAAACATTTGGCTACCATACGATCCAGCAGGCCCACTCCTGGGCCTATAACGTAAGAAGACAGAATTGGAAAGACACAGGCAGGCAAATGTGCATTGCTGCAATAGCCAAGACATGGAAGCAGCCAAAAAGTCCATCAACACATGTGTGGACAAAGAAGAACTGGTACATGTACAGACGGAATATTAGCCAAGGAAAAAAAGGACACAATGTCATTTGCAGCACTGTAGATGAGTCTACAGGTAATCACGCAACATGTAGTAAGTCAGAAAGAGAAAGACACATAGTGTATGGTATCACTTATAGGTGTTACCTAAAAATTGATACCAGTGAAGATGTTTCCACAGAGAAGGGCAATCACAGATTCATTAAACAAACTTATGGTTCACCAATGGAAAGGTGTGAGGATTGGATACATTCGGTCATTGGGGTTAAGAGACATATACAAACACAGGTGAAATATATAATCACCAAAAACCTACAGAATACCAAGAAAAGACTACTCAACATTCTCTCATAACGTACATGGGAAAAGGATCCCAGGAAGAATAGACATAGGTATATGTGTAAAAGAACCACATCTTGCACACCTAGAACAAGCAAAGCATTGTAATCAAACTTGCTGTGATAAAAAATATAAATTCAATTAAAAAACAACGAACAAGATGTAGTGGGACATAAACTTAAGGGGCTTTCTCCTGGCAAATTCCATTCTAAATTACAACCTAGAACACGACTTCCATTGACGTTCTGTTGCCCTAGTAACCAGATTTAGTAAAGGAGAGCTGCTGCCACCTTGTGGCCGTTTCACACAACAGCAGCTTTTAACCCAGTGCTAATGGTCAGTTGATATTCAAAATAATTGCAGGCGTGTAAATGACACCTGCCCTGAAAACAAATCCTGGGGTCGTATATCGACCAAAAAATTCGAAAGACGTCCACATTTCAAAACGACAGTTTCAAGAGGCATATTTTATGCACATTTGTCTTATGATTCTTTCTTTTTCTTTCTTTCTTTCTTTCTTTTGTTAAAAAAACGGGAATGGACAAAGGCTGAACATCAGGAATTAATAAAGCCATGCAAATCCAGTGTACCAAAACGTTCACCTCACAGCCGTCAGAATGATCATCAGCAAGAAAACTCTACAAAAAAATAAGTGCTGAAGGGGTTTTAGAGAACTGCATACCCTTTAGCTGCTGGTGGGATGTAACCTGGTAAGAGCCAGTAGTGAGAACAGAACGGAGGTGCGTTTAAAGGTAAAAATTGAGCTACCATGTGATCTGGTAGGCCCACTGATGGGCCTATCACCTGAGTAGACCAGAATCAAAAAGAAACAGCCTGCCAGGCCTTCAATTCAGCAACATGTACCATAGCCAAGACCTGGAAGAAACCAAAATGTCCACCAACAGAAAAATGTACCAAGAAGAAGTCGTCCGTGTACACAACGGAATATTAGCCATGAAAAAGCATGGAACAGTGCCGTTGCCACCACTACAGAAGGATCTAGAGATAATCACCCAACTTGAAGTAAGAAAGAAACCGAAAGACAGATATCCTATGACATCACTTATACGTGTTACCTAAAACTTGATACCCATGAAATAATTTCCAAGAGAAGGACACGCATAGATTCAGAAAACCAAATTATGTAGAACCAAATGGAAAGGTGTAGGGAATGTATGAATTAGGTTATGGGGTTTAACAGACATGTACTAATACATATGATATATATATATATATATATATATATATATAATCACAAAATAACTATGGAATACGAAGAGAGGTCTACTCAACACTCTATAATAACATACATGGGAAAGGATCCAAAGAGGAATAAACAGATACATTGATAGGATGAACCAGAAACTGTACACCCAGGAGAATCTACATTTTTATCAAATTTGCTCTGATCGTTCATAAAAATCAAATTTCAAAAGCAAACAACAATTTAGGAGATGTAAGCCCTTGGGGGTTTGCGCTGGCACATTCCACTCTAATTTGCAGCGTTCTAACATGATTTCCAGGAAAGCTCTGTTGCCCCAAATCCCAGAGTTGGAAATGAAGAAATGCTGCCGCCTTGTGGCCGTTTCCCACAAGGGCGGCTTTAAACCCACAGCTAATGGTCACTTAACATTCACAAGGACTCAGGGCTCTAAAGGACACCTGCCGTCAAAAAATGTCCCGAGGTAGGGAATGGCCAAAAAAAATTCAAAACTGGCAAAATTTTCAAGGAGATAGTATGGAGGGGAAAGTTTTACTCACTCTTTTTCAACAATGAGGAGAATGGATAAAAGCTCAACATCAGGAATTATTAGACTCATGAAAATCCAACCTCCAAGACGGTTTCAACTCACCCATGTCAACTACCATCAGCAAAAAGTTTACCAACAATAAATGCTGAAGGGGATTTAGAGAACTGTGTACCCTCTAGCTGCTGGTGAGATGTAAAGTGGTAACAGCCAATACTGAGAACAGAAAGGAGCTGCGTTTAAAAGTAAAACTTGAGCCACCATTCCATTCAGCAGGCCCACCGATGAGCCTCTCACCTGAGAAGTCCAGAGTCGAGAAGGCACAGGCTTCAACAGCTGCACTGCAGGAACTTTCACAATAGCCAAGACACGGAAGCAACCAAAATGTCCATAAACGAATGAATGGATAAAGAAGAAGTAGTCCATGTACACAATGGAATATTAGCCATGGAAAACAATGAAACACTTCTCTCTGAGGCACCATAGATGAGCCTAGAGATAATCACAGAACACGAGGTAAGTCGGAAAGCAAAAGACATATCTTATGATACCACTTAGAGGCGTTATCTAAGAACTGACACAAATGAACATATTTCCACAGAGGAAGACACTCACAGACTTAGAAAACAAACTATGCTTATCTAAAAAGAAAGGTGGGGGGAATGGAAAAATTAAGAGTACACTTACCATACGTGTACAGATACCTATTAAATACATATATCAAAAAGACCGGACATATAGCAAGGGAGGTCTATGGAACACTCTGCAATAATTTACATGGGAAGTGGATCTGTACGTGAACATATGTATGTAATGTACAAATGAACCAGATTGTGTACACCTAGGACAAACAATATTCTAATCATTACCGCGATAAAAAAATTAAAACAAGAAGTAAAGTGACATAAACTTATGGGGGTTTTTCCTGGCACATTCCATTGTAATTTACAACCTAGGAACAGGACTTCCAGAAAGGCTCTGCTGCCCTAGTAACCAGATTTGGGAATGGAGAAATGCTGCCGCCTTGTGGCCGTTTCCCACAACAGCAGCTTTAAGCCCAGTGCTAATGGTCACTAAATATTCACACTCATTGCGGGCCTGTACATGACACCTGCCCTCAAAAAACAAAAAACCCTGGGGTCGAAAATAGACCAAGAAATTCAAAAGAGGGCCACCTTTCAAGAAGGCAATTTCAACTGGTCTATTGTACTCACCGTTTGTTTAACAGAAATTTAAAACGGTGTGGAAAATGCTGAACACTAGGAATAATTAAACACATGCAAATCCAAATTACAAAAACCTATCAGCTCACACCAGTCAGAATGGCAATCAGAAAAAATTCTGCAAACAATAAATGCTGAAGGGGGTGTGGAGAAATGCCTACCCTTGGTTCAACGTGGAACATGGTAAGAGCCAGTAATGAAAACACAAAGGAGGTGCCTTGAAAAGGTAAATATTGAGCTACCATTCAATCAAGCATACCCACTTCTGGGCCTATCACCTGAGAGGATGTGAATCAAAAGGTCACAGGCTGGGCTTCACTGGTGGCGCAGTGGTTGAGAGTCCGCCTGCCGATGCAGGGGACACGGGTTCGTGCCCCGGTCCGGGAAGAACCCACATGCTGCGGAGCGGCTAGTCCCATGAGCTATGGCTGCTGGGCCTGTGTGTCCGGAGCCTGTGCTCTGCAACGGGAGGGGCCACGGCAGTGAGAGGCCCACGTACCGCAAAAAATCAGAATAATAATAAAGAAACAGGCTGGCAATCCTGCACTCCAGCAATATTTACCATAGCCAACACTTGGAAGCAATGAAAATGTCCATCAACAGAGGAATTCACAAAGAAGAGGTGGTCCATGTACACACCGGAATATGACTCCAATAAAAAACTATATATTCATTTAAAAAAACAAAGATAAGTAAGGAGACGTCGGGTTTTGGGGGTTTATCCGGGCACATTCCCCTCTAACTTATAACCGAGGACCAACGCTGGCAGGAAGGTCGGATTCCCTAGTTACCAGATTGGGAAAAGCAGAAATGCTGCCGCCCTCTGGCCGTTACCTGCAACAGCAGCTTTAAAACCTGCGTTAAGGGTCACTTCCTATGCACCAGTACTGGAGGGCTGTAAATGAAACCTGCCCTCAAAGTGTCTTGAGGGAAGTAATGGCCAAAATAGTTCAAAATGTCACACATACTTCAAGAAAACAATTTGAAGAGCTAAGCTGTACTCACCGTTTGAAGGAAAAAAGGACATGCCAGAAAGCTCAATTTCAAGGGATTATGAGATGCATGCAAATCCAACCACAAAGAGGTATCAGCTCACACTAGTCAGAATAAACATCAGCAAAAAAACTACAAACAATAAATGCTGAAGGTGTTGTGGAGAAGTGCGTACCCTCAACTTGAAGTGGGATGTAACCTGGTAAGAGCCACTAATGAGAACCGAATGGAGGTGCCGTTATAAGGTAAACATTTGGCTACCATACGATCCAGCAGGCCCACTCCTGGGCCTATAACGTAAGAAGACAGAATTGGAAAGACACAGGCAGGCAAATGTGCATTGCTGCAATAGCCAAGACATGGAAGCAGCCAAAAAGTCCATCAACACATGTGTGGACAAAGAAGAACTGGTACATGTACAGACGGAATATTAGCCAAGGAAAAAAAGGACACAATGTCATTTGCAGCACTGTAGATGAGTCTACAGGTAATCACGCAACATGTAGTAAGTCAGAAAGAGAAAGACACATAGTGTATGGTATCACTTATAGGTGTTACCTAAAAATTGATACCAGTGAAGATGTTTCCACAGAGAAGGGCAATCACAGATTCATTAAACAAACTTATGGTTCACCAATGGAAAGGTGTGAGGATTGGATACATTCGGTCATTGGGGTTAAGAGACATATACAAACACAGGTGAAATATATAATCACCAAAAACCTACAGAATACCAAGAAAAGACTACTCAACATTCTCTCATAACGTACATGGGAAAAGGATCCCAGGAAGAATAGACATAGGTATATGTGTAAAAGAACCACATCTTGCACACCTAGAACAAGCAAAGCATTGTAATCAAACTTGCTGTGATAAAAAATATAAATTCAATTAAAAAACAACGAACAAGATGTAGTGGGACATAAACTTAAGGGGCTTTCTCCTGGCAAATTCCATTCTAAATTACAACCTAGAACACGACTTCCATTGACGTTCTGTTGCCCTAGTAACCAGATTTAGTAAAGGAGAGCTGCTGCCACCTTGTGGCCGTTTCACACAACAGCAGCTTTTAACCCAGTGCTAATGGTCAGTTGATATTCAAAATAATTGCAGGCGTGTAAATGACACCTGCCCTGAAAACAAATCCTGGGGTCGTATATCGACCAAAAAATTCGAAAGACGTCCACATTTCAAAACGACAGTTTCAAGAGGCATATTTTATGCACATTTGTCTTATGATTCTTTCTTTTTCTTTCTTTCTTTCTTTCTTTTGTTAAAAAAACGGGAATGGACAAAGGCTGAACATCAGGAATTAATAAAGCCATGCAAATCCAGTGTACCAAAACGTTCACCTCACAGCCGTCAGAATGATCATCAGCAAGAAAACTCTACAAAAAAATAAGTGCTGAAGGGGTTTTAGAGAACTGCATACCCTTTAGCTGCTGGTGGGATGTAACCTGGTAAGAGCCAGTAGTGAGAACAGAACGGAGGTGCGTTTAAAGGTAAAAATTGAGCTACCATGTGATCTGGTAGGCCCACTGATGGGCCTATCACCTGAGTAGACCAGAATCAAAAAGAAACAGCCTGCCAGGCCTTCAATTCAGCAACATGTACCATAGCCAAGACCTGGAAGAAACCAAAATGTCCACCAACAGAAAAATGTACCAAGAAGAAGTCGTCCGTGTACACAACGGAATATTAGCCATGAAAAAGCATGGAACAGTGCCGTTGCCACCACTACAGAAGGATCTAGAGATAATCACCCAACTTGAAGTAAGAAAGAAACCGAAAGACAGATATCCTATGACATCACTTATACGTGTTACCTAAAACTTGATACCCATGAAATAATTTCCAAGAGAAGGACACGCATAGATTCAGAAAACCAAATTATGTAGAACCAAATGGAAAGGTGTAGGGAATGTATGAATTAGGTTATGGGGTTTAACAGACATGTACTAATACATATGATATATATATATATATATATATATATATATAATCACAAAATAACTATGGAATACGAAGAGAGGTCTACTCAACACTCTATAATAACATACATGGGAAAGGATCCAAAGAGGAATAAACAGATACATTGATAGGATGAACCAGAAACTGTACACCCAGGAGAATCTACATTTTTATCAAATTTGCTCTGATCGTTCATAAAAATCAAATTTCAAAAGCAAACAACAATTTAGGAGATGTAAGCCCTTGGGGGTTTGCGCTGGCACATTCCACTCTAATTTGCAGCGTTCTAACATGATTTCCAGGAAAGCTCTGTTGCCCCAAATCCCAGAGTTGGAAATGAAGAAATGCTGCCGCCTTGTGGCCGTTTCCCACAAGGGCGGCTTTAAACCCACAGCTAATGGTCACTTAACATTCACAAGGACTCAGGGCTCTAAAGGACACCTGCCGTCAAAAAATGTCCCGAGGTAGGGAATGGCCAAAAAAAATTCAAAACTGGCAAAATTTTCAAGGAGATAGTATGGAGGGGAAAGTTTTACTCACTCTTTTTCAACAATGAGGAGAATGGATAAAAGCTCAACATCAGGAATTATTAGACTCATGAAAATCCAACCTCCAAGACGGTTTCAACTCACCCATGTCAACTACCATCAGCAAAAAGTTTACCAACAATAAATGCTGAAGGGGATTTAGAGAACTGTGTACCCTCTAGCTGCTGGTGAGATGTAAAGTGGTAACAGCCAATACTGAGAACAGAAAGGAGCTGCGTTTAAAAGTAAAACTTGAGCCACCATTCCATTCAGCAGGCCCACCGATGAGCCTCTCACCTGAGAAGTCCAGAGTCGAGAAGGCACAGGCTTCAACAGCTGCACTGCAGGAACTTTCACAATAGCCAAGACACGGAAGCAACCAAAATGTCCATAAACGAATGAATGGATAAAGAAGAAGTAGTCCATGTACACAATGGAATATTAGCCATGGAAAACAATGAAACACTTCTCTCTGAGGCACCATAGATGAGCCTAGAGATAATCACAGAACACGAGGTAAGTCGGAAAGCAAAAGACATATCTTATGATACCACTTAGAGGCGTTATCTAAGAACTGACACAAATGAACATATTTCCACAGAGGAAGACACTCACAGACTTAGAAAACAAACTATGCTTATCTAAAAAGAAAGGTGGGGGGAATGGAAAAATTAAGAGTACACTTACCATACGTGTACAGATACCTATTAAATACATATATCAAAAAGACCGGACATATAGCAAGGGAGGTCTATGGAACACTCTGCAATAATTTACATGGGAAGTGGATCTGTACGTGAACATATGTATGTAATGTACAAATGAACCAGATTGTGTACACCTAGGACAAACAATATTCTAATCATTACCGCGATAAAAAAATTAAAACAAGAAGTAAAGTGACATAAACTTATGGGGGTTTTTCCTGGCACATTCCATTGTAATTTACAACCTAGGAACAGGACTTCCAGAAAGGCTCTGCTGCCCTAGTAACCAGATTTGGGAATGGAGAAATGCTGCCGCCTTGTGGCCGTTTCCCACAACAGCAGCTTTAAGCCCAGTGCTAATGGTCACTAAATATTCACACTCATTGCGGGCCTGTACATGACACCTGCCCTCAAAAAACAAAAAACCCTGGGGTCGAAAATAGACCAAGAAATTCAAAAGAGGGCCACCTTTCAAGAAGGCAATTTCAACTGGTCTATTGTACTCACCGTTTGTTTAACAGAAATTTAAAACGGTGTGGAAAATGCTGAACACTAGGAATAATTAAACACATGCAAATCCAAATTACAAAAACCTATCAGCTCACACCAGTCAGAATGGCAATCAGAAAAAATTCTGCAAACAATAAATGCTGAAGGGGGTGTGGAGAAATGCCTACCCTTGGTTCAACGTGGAACATGGTAAGAGCCAGTAATGAAAACACAAAGGAGGTGCCTTGAAAAGGTAAATATTGAGCTACCATTCAATCAAGCATACCCACTTCTGGGCCTATCGCCTGAGAGGATGTGAATCAAAAGGTCACAGGCTGGGCTTCACTGGTGGCGCAGTGGTTGAGAGTCCGCCTGCCAATGCAGGGGACACGGGTTCGTGCCCCGGTCCGGGAAGAACCCACATGCTGCGGAGCGGCTAGTCCCATGAGCTATGGCTGCTGGGCCTGTGTGTCCGGAGCCTGTGCTCTGCAACGGGAGGGGCCACGGCAGTGAGAGGCCCACGTACCGCAAAAAATCAGAATAATAATAAAGAAACAGGCTGGCAATCCTGCACTCCAGCAATATTTACCATAGCCAACACTTGGAAGCAATGAAAATGTCCATCAACAGAGGAATTCACAAAGAAGAGGTGGTCCATGTACACACCGGAATATGACTCCAATAAAAAACTATATATTCATTTAAAAAAACAAAGATAAGTAAGGAGACGTCGGGTTTTGGGGGTTTATCCGGGCACATTCCCCTCTAACTTATAACCGAGGACCAACGCTGGCAGGAAGGTCGGATTCCCTAGTTACCAGATTGGGAAAAGCAGAAATGCTGCCGCCCTCTGGCCGTTACCTGCAACAGCAGCTTTAAAACCTGCGTTAAGGGTCACTTCCTATGCACCAGTACTGGAGGGCTGTAAATGAAACCTGCCCTCAAAGTGTCTTGAGGGAAGTAATGGCCAAAATAGTTCAAAATGTCACACATACTTCAAGAAAACAATTTGAAGAGCTAAGCTGTACTCACCGTTTGAAGGAAAAAAGGACATGCCAGAAAGCTCAATTTCAAGGGATTATGAGATGCATGCAAATCCAACCACAAAGAGGTATCAGCTCACACTAGTCAGAATAAACATCAGCAAAAAAACTACAAACAATAAATGCTGAAGGTGTTGTGGAGAAGTGCGTACCCTCAACTTGAAGTGGGATGTAACCTGGTAAGAGCCACTAATGAGAACCGAATGGAGGTGCCGTTATAAGGTAAACATTTGGCTACCATACGATCCAGCAGGCCCACTCCTGGGCCTATAACGTAAGAAGACAGAATTGGAAAGACACAGGCAGGCAAATGTGCATTGCTGCAATAGCCAAGACATGGAAGCAGCCAAAAAGTCCATCAACACATGTGTGGACAAAGAAGAACTGGTACATGTACAGACGGAATATTAGCCAAGGAAAAAAAGGACACAATGTCATTTGCAGCACTGTAGATGAGTCTACAGGTAATCACGCAACATGTAGTAAGTCAGAAAGAGAAAGACACATAGTGTATGGTATCACTTATAGGTGTTACCTAAAAATTGATACCAGTGAAGATGTTTCCACAGAGAAGGGCAATCACAGATTCATTAAACAAACTTATGGTTCACCAATGGAAAGGTGTGAGGATTGGATACATTCGGTCATTGGGGTTAAGAGACATATACAAACACAGGTGAAATATATAATCACCAAAAACCTACAGAATACCAAGAAAAGACTACTCAACATTCTCTCATAACGTACATGGGAAAAGGATCCCAGGAAGAATAGACATAGGTATATGTGTAAAAGAACCACATCTTGCACACCTAGAACAAGCAAAGCATTGTAATCAAACTTGCTGTGATAAAAAATATAAATTCAATTAAAAAACAACGAACAAGATGTAGTGGGACATAAACTTAAGGGGCTTTCTCCTGGCAAATTCCATTCTAAATTACAACCTAGAACACGACTTCCATTGACGTTCTGTTGCCCTAGTAACCAGATTTAGTAAAGGAGAGCTGCTGCCACCTTGTGGCCGTTTCACACAACAGCAGCTTTTAACCCAGTGCTAATGGTCAGTTGATATTCAAAATAATTGCAGGCGTGTAAATGACACCTGCCCTGAAAACAAATCCTGGGGTCGTATATCGACCAAAAAATTCGAAAGACGTCCACATTTCAAAACGACAGTTTCAAGAGGCATATTTTATGCACATTTGTCTTATGATTCTTTCTTTTTCTTTCTTTCTTTCTTTCTTTTGTTAAAAAAACGGGAATGGACAAAGGCTGAACATCAGGAATTAATAAAGCCATGCAAATCCAGTGTACCAAAACGTTCACCTCACAGCCGTCAGAATGATCATCAGCAAGAAAACTCTACAAAAAAATAAGTGCTGAAGGGGTTTTAGAGAACTGCATACCCTTTAGCTGCTGGTGGGATGTAACCTGGTAAGAGCCAGTAGTGAGAACAGAACGGAGGTGCGTTTAAAGGTAAAAATTGAGCTACCATGTGATCTGGTAGGCCCACTGATGGGCCTATCACCTGAGTAGACCAGAATCAAAAAGAAACAGCCTGCCAGGCCTTCAATTCAGCAACATGTACCATAGCCAAGACCTGGAAGAAACCAAAATGTCCACCAACAGAAAAATGTACCAAGAAGAAGTCGTCCGTGTACACAACGGAATATTAGCCATGAAAAAGCATGGAACAGTGCCGTTGCCACCACTACAGAAGGATCTAGAGATAATCACCCAACTTGAAGTAAGAAAGAAACCGAAAGACAGATATCCTATGACATCACTTATACGTGTTACCTAAAACTTGATACCCATGAAATAATTTCCAAGAGAAGGACACGCATAGATTCAGAAAACCAAATTATGTAGAACCAAATGGAAAGGTGTAGGGAATGTATGAATTAGGTTATGGGGTTTAACAGACATGTACTAATACATATGATATATATATATATATATATATATATATATATATAATCACAAAATAACTATGGAATACGAAGAGAGGTCTACTCAACACTCTATAATAACATACATGGGAAAGGATCCAAAGAGGAATAAACAGATACATTGATAGGATGAACCAGAAACTGTACACCCAGGAGAATCTACATTTTTATCAAATTTGCTCTGATCGTTCATAAAAATCAAATTTCAAAAGCAAACAACAATTTAGGAGATGTAAGCCCTTGGGGGTTTGCGCTGGCACATTCCACTCTAATTTGCAGCGTTCTAACATGATTTCCAGGAAAGCTCTGTTGCCCCAAATCCCAGAGTTGGAAATGAAGAAATGCTGCCGCCTTGTGGCCGTTTCCCACAAGGGCGGCTTTAAACCCACAGCTAATGGTCACTTAACATTCACAAGGACTCAGGGCTCTAAAGGACACCTGCCGTCAAAAAATGTCCCGAGGTAGGGAATGGCCAAAAAAAATTCAAAACTGGCAAAATTTTCAAGGAGATAGTATGGAGGGGAAAGTTTTACTCACTCTTTTTCAACAATGAGGAGAATGGATAAAAGCTCAACATCAGGAATTATTAGACTCATGAAAATCCAACCTCCAAGACGGTTTCAACTCACCCATGTCAACTACCATCAGCAAAAAGTTTACCAACAATAAATGCTGAAGGGGATTTAGAGAACTGTGTACCCTCTAGCTGCTGGTGAGATGTAAAGTGGTAACAGCCAATACTGAGAACAGAAAGGAGCTGCGTTTAAAAGTAAAACTTGAGCCACCATTCCATTCAGCAGGCCCACCGATGAGCCTCTCACCTGAGAAGTCCAGAGTCGAGAAGGCACAGGCTTCAACAGCTGCACTGCAGGAACTTTCACAATAGCCAAGACACGGAAGCAACCAAAATGTCCATAAACGAATGAATGGATAAAGAAGAAGTAGTCCATGTACACAATGGAATATTAGCCATGGAAAACAATGAAACACTTCTCTCTGAGGCACCATAGATGAGCCTAGAGATAATCACAGAACACGAGGTAAGTCGGAAAGCAAAAGACATATCTTATGATACCACTTAGAGGCGTTATCTAAGAACTGACACAAATGAACATATTTCCACAGAGGAAGACACTCACAGACTTAGAAAACAAACTATGCTTATCTAAAAAGAAAGGTGGGGGGAATGGAAAAATTAAGAGTACACTTACCATACGTGTACAGATACCTATTAAATACATATATCAAAAAGACCGGACATATAGCAAGGGAGGTCTATGGAACACTCTGCAATAATTTACATGGGAAGTGGATCTGTACGTGAACATATGTATGTAATGTACAAATGAACCAGATTGTGTACACCTAGGACAAACAATATTCTAATCATTACCGCGATAAAAAAATTAAAACAAGAAGTAAAGTGACATAAACTTATGGGGGTTTTTCCTGGCACATTCCATTGTAATTTACAACCTAGGAACAGGACTTCCAGAAAGGCTCTGCTGCCCTAGTAACCAGATTTGGGAATGGAGAAATGCTGCCGCCTTGTGGCCGTTTCCCACAACAGCAGCTTTAAGCCCAGTGCTAATGGTCACTAAATATTCACACTCATTGCGGGCCTGTACATGACACCTGCCCTCAAAAAACAAAAAACCCTGGGGTCGAAAATAGACCAAGAAATTCAAAAGAGGGCCACCTTTCAAGAAGGCAATTTCAACTGGTCTATTGTACTCACCGTTTGTTTAACAGAAATTTAAAACGGTGTGGAAAATGCTGAACACTAGGAATAATTAAACACATGCAAATCCAAATTACAAAAACCTATCAGCTCACACCAGTCAGAATGGCAATCAGAAAAAATTCTGCAAACAATAAATGCTGAAGGGGGTGTGGAGAAATGCCTACCCTTGGTTCAACGTGGAACATGGTAAGAGCCAGTAATGAAAACACAAAGGAGGTGCCTTGAAAAGGTAAATATTGAGCTACCATTCAATCAAGCATACCCACTTCTGGGCCTATCGCCTGAGAGGATGTGAATCAAAAGGTCACAGGCTGGGCTTCACTGGTGGCGCAGTGGTTGAGAGTCCGCCTGCCGATGCAGGGGACACGGGTTCGTGCCCCGGTCCGGGAAGAACCCACATGCTGCGGAGCGGCTAGTCCCATGAGCTATGGCTGCTGGGCCTGTGTGTCCGGAGCCTGTGCTCTGCAACGGGAGGGGCCACGGCAGTGAGAGGCCCACGTACCGCAAAAAATCAGAATAATAATAAAGAAACAGGCTGGCAATCCTGCACTCCAGCAATATTTACCATAGCCAACACTTGGAAGCAATGAAAATGTCCATCAACAGAGGAATTCACAAAGAAGAGGTGGTCCATGTACACACCGGAATATGACTCCAATAAAAAACTATATATTCATTTAAAAAAACAAAGATAAGTAAGGAGACGTCGGGTTTTGGGGGTTTATCCGGGCACATTCCCCTCTAACTTATAACCGAGGACCAACGCTGGCAGGAAGGTCGGATTCCCTAGTTACCAGATTGGGAAAAGCAGAAATGCTGCCGCCCTCTGGCCGTTACCTGCAACAGCAGCTTTAAAACCTGCGTTAAGGGTCACTTCCTATGCACCAGTACTGGAGGGCTGTAAATGAAACCTGCCCTCAAAGTGTCTTGAGGGAAGTAATGGCCAAAATAGTTCAAAATGTCACACATACTTCAAGAAAACAATTTGAAGAGCTAAGCTGTACTCACCGTTTGAAGGAAAAAAGGACATGCCAGAAAGCTCAATTTCAAGGGATTATGAGATGCATGCAAATCCAACCACAAAGAGGTATCAGCTCACACTAGTCAGAATAAACATCAGCAAAAAAACTACAAACAATAAATGCTGAAGGTGTTGTGGAGAAGTGCGTACCCTCAACTTGAAGTGGGATGTAACCTGGTAAGAGCCACTAATGAGAACCGAATGGAGGTGCCGTTATAAGGTAAACATTTGGCTACCATACGATCCAGCAGGCCCACTCCTGGGCCTATAACGTAAGAAGACAGAATTGGAAAGACACAGGCAGGCAAATGTGCATTGCTGCAATAGCCAAGACATGGAAGCAGCCAAAAAGTCCATCAACACATGTGTGGACAAAGAAGAACTGGTACATGTACAGACGGAATATTAGCCAAGGAAAAAAAGGACACAATGTCATTTGCAGCACTGTAGATGAGTCTACAGGTAATCACGCAACATGTAGTAAGTCAGAAAGAGAAAGACACATAGTGTATGGTATCACTTATAGGTGTTACCTAAAAATTGATACCAGTGAAGATGTTTCCACAGAGAAGGGCAATCACAGATTCATTAAACAAACTTATGGTTCACCAATGGAAAGGTGTGAGGATTGGATACATTCGGTCATTGGGGTTAAGAGACATATACAAACACAGGTGAAATATATAATCACCAAAAACCTACAGAATACCAAGAAAAGACTACTCAACATTCTCTCATAACGTACATGGGAAAAGGATCCCAGGAAGAATAGACATAGGTATATGTGTAAAAGAACCACATCTTGCACACCTAGAACAAGCAAAGCATTGTAATCAAACTTGCTGTGATAAAAAATATAAATTCAATTAAAAAACAACGAACAAGATGTAGTGGGACATAAACTTAAGGGGCTTTCTCCTGGCAAATTCCATTCTAAATTACAACCTAGAACACGACTTCCATTGACGTTCTGTTGCCCTAGTAACCAGATTTAGTAAAGGAGAGCTGCTGCCACCTTGTGGCCGTTTCACACAACAGCAGCTTTTAACCCAGTGCTAATGGTCAGTTGATATTCAAAATAATTGCAGGCGTGTAAATGACACCTGCCCTGAAAACAAATCCTGGGGTCGTATATCGACCAAAAAATTCGAAAGACGTCCACATTTCAAAACGACAGTTTCAAGAGGCATATTTTATGCACATTTGTCTTATGATTCTTTCTTTTTCTTTCTTTCTTTCTTTCTTTTGTTAAAAAAACGGGAATGGACAAAGGCTGAACATCAGGAATTAATAAAGCCATGCAAATCCAGTGTACCAAAACGTTCACCTCACAGCCGTCAGAATGATCATCAGCAAGAAAACTCTACAAAAAAATAAGTGCTGAAGGGGTTTTAGAGAACTGCATACCCTTTAGCTGCTGGTGGGATGTAACCTGGTAAGAGCCAGTAGTGAGAACAGAACGGAGGTGCGTTTAAAGGTAAAAATTGAGCTACCATGTGATCTGGTAGGCCCACTGATGGGCCTATCACCTGAGTAGACCAGAATCAAAAAGAAACAGCCTGCCAGGCCTTCAATTCAGCAACATGTACCATAGCCAAGACCTGGAAGAAACCAAAATGTCCACCAACAGAAAAATGTACCAAGAAGAAGTCGTCCGTGTACACAACGGAATATTAGCCATGAAAAAGCATGGAACAGTGCCGTTGCCACCACTACAGAAGGATCTAGAGATAATCACCCAACTTGAAGTAAGAAAGAAACCGAAAGACAGATATCCTATGACATCACTTATACGTGTTACCTAAAACTTGATACCCATGAAATAATTTCCAAGAGAAGGACACGCATAGATTCAGAAAACCAAATTATGTAGAACCAAATGGAAAGGTGTAGGGAATGTATGAATTAGGTTATGGGGTTTAACAGACATGTACTAATACATATGATATATATATATATATATATATATATATATATATATATATATATATAATCACAAAATAACTATGGAATACGAAGAGAGGTCTACTCAACACTCTATAATAACATACATGGGAAAGGATCCAAAGAGGAATAAACAGATACATTGATAGGATGAACCAGAAACTGTACACCCAGGAGAATCTACATTTTTATCAAATTTGCTCTGATCGTTCATAAAAATCAAATTTCAAAAGCAAACAACAATTTAGGAGATGTAAGCCCTTGGGGGTTTGCGCTGGCACATTCCACTCTAATTTGCAGCGTTCTAACATGATTTCCAGGAAAGCTCTGTTGCCCCAAATCCCAGAGTTGGAAATGAAGAAATGCTGCCGCCTTGTGGCCGTTTCCCACAAGGGCGGCTTTAAACCCACAGCTAATGGTCACTTAACATTCACAAGGACTCAGGGCTCTAAAGGACACCTGCCGTCAAAAAATGTCCCGAGGTAGGGAATGGCCAAAAAAAATTCAAAACTGGCAAAATTTTCAAGGAGATAGTATGGAGGGGAAAGTTTTACTCACTCTTTTTCAACAATGAGGAGAATGGATAAAAGCTCAACATCAGGAATTATTAGACTCATGAAAATCCAACCTCCAAGACGGTTTCAACTCACCCATGTCAACTACCATCAGCAAAAAGTTTACCAACAATAAATGCTGAAGGGGATTTAGAGAACTGTGTACCCTCTAGCTGCTGGTGAGATGTAAAGTGGTAACAGCCAATACTGAGAACAGAAAGGAGCTGCGTTTAAAAGTAAAACTTGAGCCACCATTCCATTCAGCAGGCCCACCGATGAGCCTCTCACCTGAGAAGTCCAGAGTCGAGAAGGCACAGGCTTCAACAGCTGCACTGCAGGAACTTTCACAATAGCCAAGACACGGAAGCAACCAAAATGTCCATAAACGAATGAATGGATAAAGAAGAAGTAGTCCATGTACACAATGGAATATTAGCCATGGAAAACAATGAAACACTTCTCTCTGAGGCACCATAGATGAGCCTAGAGATAATCACAGAACACGAGGTAAGTCGGAAAGCAAAAGACATATCTTATGATACCACTTAGAGGCGTTATCTAAGAACTGACACAAATGAACATATTTCCACAGAGGAAGACACTCACAGACTTAGAAAACAAACTATGCTTATCTAAAAAGAAAGGTGGGGGGAATGGAAAAATTAAGAGTACACTTACCATACATGTACAGATACCTATTAAATACATATATCAAAAAGACCGGACATATAGCAAGGGAGGTCTATGGAACACTCTGCAATAATTTACATGGGAAGTGGATCTGTACGTGAACATATGTATGTAATGTACAAATGAACCAGATTGTGTACACCTAGGACAAACAATATTCTAATCATTACCGCGATAAAAAAATTAAAACAAGAAGTAAAGTGACATAAACTTATGGGGGTTTTTCCTGGCACATTCCATTGTAATTTACAACCTAGGAACAGGACTTCCAGAAAGGCTCTGCTGCCCTAGTAACCAGATTTGGGAATGGAGAAATGCTGCCGCCTTGTGGCCGTTTCCCACAACAGCAGCTTTAAGCCCAGTGCTAATGGTCACTAAATATTCACACTCATTGCGGGCCTGTACATGACACCTGCCCTCAAAAAACAAAAAACCCTGGGGTCGAAAATAGACCAAGAAATTCAAAAGAGGGCCACCTTTCAAGAAGGCAATTTCAACTGGTCTATTGTACTCACCGTTTGTTTAACAGAAATTTAAAACGGTGTGGAAAATGCTGAACACTAGGAATAATTAAACACATGCAAATCCAAATTACAAAAACCTATCAGCTCACACCAGTCAGAATGGCAATCAGAAAAAATTCTGCAAACAATAAATGCTGAAGGGGGTGTGGAGAAATGCCTACCCTTGGTTCAACGTGGAACATGGTAAGAGCCAGTAATGAAAACACAAAGGAGGTGCCTTGAAAAGGTAAATATTGAGCTACCATTCAATCAAGCATACCCACTTCTGGGCCTATCGCCTGAGAGGATGTGAATCAAAAGGTCACAGGCTGGGCTTCACTGGTGGCGCAGTGGTTGAGAGTCCGCCTGCCGATGCAGGGGACACGGGTTCGTGCCCCGGTCCGGGAAGAACCCACATGCTGCGGAGCGGCTAGTCCCATGAGCTATGGCTGCTGGGCCTGTGTGTCCGGAGCCTGTGCTCTGCAACGGGAGGGGCCACGGCAGTGAGAGGCCCACGTACCGCAAAAAATCAGAATAATAATAAAGAAACAGGCTGGCAATCCTGCACTCCAGCAATATTTACCATAGCCAACACTTGGAAGCAATGAAAATGTCCATCAACAGAGGAATTCACAAAGAAGAGGTGGTCCATGTACACACCGGAATATGACTCCAATAAAAAACTATATATTCATTTAAAAAAACAAAGATAAGTAAGGAGACGTCGGGTTTTGGGGGTTTATCCGGGCACATTCCCCTCTAACTTATAACCGAGGACCAACGCTGGCAGGAAGGTCGGATTCCCTAGTTACCAGATTGGGAAAAGCAGAAATGCTGCCGCCCTCTGGCCGTTACCTGCAACAGCAGCTTTAAAACCTGCGTTAAGGGTCACTTCCTATGCACCAGTACTGGAGGGCTGTAAATGAAACCTGCCCTCAAAGTGTCTTGAGGGAAGTAATGGCCAAAATAGTTCAAAATGTCACACATACTTCAAGAAAACAATTTGAAGAGCTAAGCTGTACTCACCGTTTGAAGGAAAAAAGGACATGCCAGAAAGCTCAATTTCAAGGGATTATGAGATGCATGCAAATCCAACCACAAAGAGGTATCAGCTCACACTAGTCAGAATAAACATCAGCAAAAAAACTACAAACAATAAATGCTGAAGGTGTTGTGGAGAAGTGCGTACCCTCAACTTGAAGTGGGATGTAACCTGGTAAGAGCCACTAATGAGAACCGAATGGAGGTGCCGTTATAAGGTAAACATTTGGCTACCATACGATCCAGCAGGCCCACTCCTGGGCCTATAACGTAAGAAGACAGAATTGGAAAGACACAGGCAGGCAAATGTGCATTGCTGCAATAGCCAAGACATGGAAGCAGCCAAAAAGTCCATCAACACATGTGTGGACAAAGAAGAACTGGTACATGTACAGACGGAATATTAGCCAAGGAAAAAAAGGACACAATGTCATTTGCAGCACTGTAGATGAGTCTACAGGTAATCACGCAACATGTAGTAAGTCAGAAAGAGAAAGACACATAGTGTATGGTATCACTTATAGGTGTTACCTAAAAATTGATACCAGTGAAGATGTTTCCACAGAGAAGGGCAATCACAGATTCATTAAACAAACTTATGGTTCACCAATGGAAAGGTGTGAGGATTGGATACATTCGGTCATTGGGGTTAAGAGACATATACAAACACAGGTGAAATATATAATCACCAAAAACCTACAGAATACCAAGAAAAGACTACTCAACATTCTCTCATAACGTACATGGGAAAAGGATCCCAGGAAGAATAGACATAGGTATATGTGTAAAAGAACCACATCTTGCACACCTAGAACAAGCAAAGCATTGTAATCAAACTTGCTGTGATAAAAAATATAAATTCAATTAAAAAACAACGAACAAGATGTAGTGGGACATAAACTTAAGGGGCTTTCTCCTGGCAAATTCCATTCTAAATTACAACCTAGAACACGACTTCCATTGACGTTCTGTTGCCCTAGTAACCAGATTTAGTAAAGGAGAGCTGCTGCCACCTTGTGGCCGTTTCACACAACAGCAGCTTTTAACCCAGTGCTAATGGTCAGTTGATATTCAAAATAATTGCAGGCGTGTAAATGACACCTGCCCTGAAAACAAATCCTGGGGTCGTATATCGACCAAAAAATTCGAAAGACGTCCACATTTCAAAACGACAGTTTCAAGAGGCATATTTTATGCACATTTGTCTTATGATTCTTTCTTTTTCTTTCTTTCTTTCTTTCTTTTGTTAAAAAAACGGGAATGGACAAAGGCTGAACATCAGGAATTAATAAAGCCATGCAAATCCAGTGTACCAAAACGTTCACCTCACAGCCGTCAGAATGATCATCAGCAAGAAAACTCTACAAAAAAATAAGTGCTGAAGGGGTTTTAGAGAACTGCATACCCTTTAGCTGCTGGTGGGATGTAACCTGGTAAGAGCCAGTAGTGAGAACAGAACGGAGGTGCGTTTAAAGGTAAAAATTGAGCTACCATGTGATCTGGTAGGCCCACTGATGGGCCTATCACCTGAGTAGACCAGAATCAAAAAGAAACAGCCTGCCAGGCCTTCAATTCAGCAACATGTACCATAGCCAAGACCTGGAAGAAACCAAAATGTCCACCAACAGAAAAATGTACCAAGAAGAAGTCGTCCGTGTACACAACGGAATATTAGCCATGAAAAAGCATGGAACAGTGCCGTTGCCACCACTACAGAAGGATCTAGAGATAATCACCCAACTTGAAGTAAGAAAGAAACCGAAAGACAGATATCCTATGACATCACTTATACGTGTTACCTAAAACTTGATACCCATGAAATAATTTCCAAGAGAAGGACACGCATAGATTCAGAAAACCAAATTATGTAGAACCAAATGGAAAGGTGTAGGGAATGTATGAATTAGGTTATGGGGTTTAACAGACATGTACTAATACATATGATATATATATATATATATATATATATATATATATATATATCACAAAATAACTATGGAATACGAAGAGAGGTCTACTCAACACTCTATAATAACATACATGGGAAAGGATCCAAAGAGGAATAAACAGATACATTGATAGGATGAACCAGAAACTGTACACCCAGGAGAATCTACATTTTTATCAAACTTGCTCTGATCGTTCATAAAAATCAAATTTCAAAAGCAAACAACAATTTAGGAGATGTAAGCCCTTGGGGGTTTGCGCTGGCACATTCCACTCTAATTTGCAGCGTTCTAACATGATTTCCAGGAAAGCTCTGTTGCCCCAAATCCCAGAGTTGGAAATGAAGAAATGCTGCCGCCTTGTGGCCGTTTCCCACAAGGGCGGCTTTAAACCCACAGCTAATGGTCACTTAACATTCACAAGGACTCAGGGCTCTAAAGGACACCTGCCGTCAAAAAATGTCCCGAGGTAGGGAATGGCCAAAAAAAATTCAAAACTGGCAAAATTTTCAAGGAGATAGTATGGAGGGGAAAGTTTTACTCACTCTTTTTCAACAATGAGGAGAATGGATAAAAGCTCAACATCAGGAATTATTAGACTCATGAAAATCCAACCTCCAAGACGGTTTCAACTCACCCATGTCAACTACCATCAGCAAAAAGTTTACCAACAATAAATGCTGAAGGGGATTTAGAGAACTGTGTACCCTCTAGCTGCTGGTGAGATGTAAAGTGGTAACAGCCAATACTGAGAACAGAAAGGAGCTGCGTTTAAAAGTAAAACTTGAGCCACCATTCCATTCAGCAGGCCCACCGATGAGCCTCTCACCTGAGAAGTCCAGAGTCGAGAAGGCACAGGCTTCAACAGCTGCACTGCAGGAACTTTCACAATAGCCAAGACACGGAAGCAACCAAAATGTCCATAAACGAATGAATGGATAAAGAAGAAGTAGTCCATGTACACAATGGAATATTAGCCATGGAAAACAATGAAACACTTCTCTCTGAGGCACCATAGATGAGCCTAGAGATAATCACAGAACACGAGGTAAGTCGGAAAGCAAAAGACATATCTTATGATACCACTTAGAGGCGTTATCTAAGAACTGACACAAATGAACATATTTCCACAGAGGAAGACACTCACAGACTTAGAAAACAAACTATGCTTATCTAAAAAGAAAGGTGGGGGGAATGGAAAAATTAAGAGTACACTTACCATACGTGTACAGATACCTATTAAATACATATATCAAAAAGACCGGACATATAGCAAGGGAGGTCTATGGAACACTCTGCAATAATTTACATGGGAAGTGGATCTGTACGTGAACATATGTATGTAATGTACAAATGAACCAGATTGTGTACACCTAGGACAAACAATATTCTAATCATTACCGCGATAAAAAAATTAAAACAAGAAGTAAAGTGACATAAACTTATGGGGGTTTTTCCTGGCACATTCCATTGTAATTTACAACCTAGGAACAGGACTTCCAGAAAGGCTCTGCTGCCCTAGTAACCAGATTTGGGAATGGAGAAATGCTGCCGCCTTGTGGCCGTTTCCCACAACAGCAGCTTTAAGCCCAGTGCTAATGGTCACTAAATATTCACACTCATTGCGGGCCTGTACATGACACCTGCCCTCAAAAAACAAAAAACCCTGGGGTCGAAAATAGACCAAGAAATTCAAAAGAGGGCCACCTTTCAAGAAGGCAATTTCAACTGGTCTATTGTACTCACCGTTTGTTTAACAGAAATTTAAAACGGTGTGGAAAATGCTGAACACTAGGAATAATTAAACACATGCAAATCCAAATTACAAAAACCTATCAGCTCACACCAGTCAGAATGGCAATCAGAAAAAATTCTGCAAACAATAAATGCTGAAGGGGGTGTGGAGAAATGCCTACCCTTGGTTCAACGTGGAACATGGTAAGAGCCAGTAATGAAAACACAAAGGAGGTGCCTTGAAAAGGTAAATATTGAGCTACCATTCAATCAAGCATACCCACTTCTGGGCCTATCGCCTGAGAGGATGTGAATCAAAAGGTCACAGGCTGGGCTTCACTGGTGGCGCAGTGGTTGAGAGTCCGCCTGCCGATGCAGGGGACACGGGTTCGTGCCCCGGTCCGGGAAGAACCCACATGCTGCGGAGCGGCTAGTCCCATGAGCTATGGCTGCTGGGCCTGTGTGTCCGGAGCCTGTGCTCTGCAACGGGAGGGGCCACGGCAGTGAGAGGCCCACGTACCGCAAAAAATCAGAATAATAATAAAGAAACAGGCTGGCAATCCTGCACTCCAGCAATATTTACCATAGCCAACACTTGGAAGCAATGAAAATGTCCATCAACAGAGGAATTCACAAAGAAGAGGTGGTCCATGTACACACCGGAATATGACTCCA
Source organism: Mesoplodon mirus (assembly GCF_964341445.2). NCBI lineage: Eukaryota > Metazoa > Chordata > Mammalia > Artiodactyla > Ziphiidae > Mesoplodon > Mesoplodon mirus. Next base: position 146,270 of record NW_028295185.1, read on the forward strand.
ATAAAAAACTATATATTCATTTAAAAAAACAAAGATAAGTAAGGAGACGTCGGGTTTTGGGGGTTTATCCGGGCACATTCCCCTCTAACTTATAACCGAGGACCAACGCTGGCAGGAAGGTCGGATTCCCTAGTTACCAGATTGGGAAAAGCAGAAATGCTGCCGCCCTCTGGCCGTTACCTGCAACAGCAGCTTTAAAACCTGCGTTAAGGGTCACTTCCTATGCACCAGTACTGGAGGGCTGTAAATGAAACCTGCCCTCAAAGTGTCTTGAGGGAAGTAATGGCCAAAATAGTTCAAAATGTCACACATACTTCAAGAAAACAATTTGAAGAGCTAAGCTGTACTCACCGTTTGAAGGAAAAAAGGACATGCCAGAAAGCTCAATTTCAAGGGATTATGAGATGCATGCAAATCCAACCACAAAGAGGTATCAGCTCACACTAGTCAGAATAAACATCAGCAAAAAAACTACAAACAATAAATGCTGAAGGTGTTGTGGAGAAGTGCGTACCCTCAACTTGAAGTGGGATGTAACCTGGTAAGAGCCACTAATGAGAACCGAATGGAGGTGCCGTTATAAGGTAAACATTTGGCTACCATACGATCCAGCAGGCCCACTCCTGGGCCTATAACGTAAGAAGACAGAATTGGAAAGACACAGGCAGGCAAATGTGCATTGCTGCAATAGCCAAGACATGGAAGCAGCCAAAAAGTCCATCAACACATGTGTGGACAAAGAAGAACTGGTACATGTACAGACGGAATATTAGCCAAGGAAAAAAAGGACACAATGTCATTTGCAGCACTGTAGATGAGTCTACAGGTAATCACGCAACATGTAGTAAGTCAGAAAGAGAAAGACACATAGTGTATGGTATCACTTATAGGTGTTACCTAAAAATTGATACCAGTGAAGATGTTTCCACAGAGAAGGGCAATCACAGATTCATTAAACAAACTTATGGTTCACCAATGGAAAGGTGTGAGGATTGGATACATTCGGTCATTGGGGTTAAGAGACATATACAAACACAGGTGAAATATATAATCACCAAAAACCTACAGAATACCAAGAAAAGACTACTCAACATTCTCTCATAACGTACATGGGAAAAGGATCCCAGGAAGAATAGACATAGGTATATGTGTAAAAGAACCACATCTTGCACACCTAGAACAAGCAAAGCATTGTAATCAAACTTGCTGTGATAAAAAATATAAATTCAATTAAAAAACAACGAACAAGATGTAGTGGGACATAAACTTAAGGGGCTTTCTCCTGGCAAATTCCATTCTAAATTACAACCTAGAACACGACTTCCATTGACGTTCTGTTGCCCTAGTAACCAGATTTAGTAAAGGAGAGCTGCTGCCACCTTGTGGCCGTTTCACACAACAGCAGCTTTTAACCCAGTGCTAATGGTCAGTTGATATTCAAAATAATTGCAGGCGTGTAAATGACACCTGCCCTGAAAACAAATCCTGGGGTCGTATATCGACCAAAAAATTCGAAAGACGTCCACATTTCAAAACGACAGTTTCAAGAGGCATATTTTATGCACATTTGTCTTATGATTCTTTCTTTTTCTTTCTTTCTTTCTTTCTTTTGTTAAAAAAACGGGAATGGACAAAGGCTGAACATCAGGAATTAATAAAGCCATGCAAATCCAGTGTACCAAAACGTTCACCTCACAGCCGTCAGAATGATCATCAGCAAGAAAACTCTACAAAAAAATAAGTGCTGAAGGGGTTTTAGAGAACTGCATACCCTTTAGCTGCTGGTGGGATGTAACCTGGTAAGAGCCAGTAGTGAGAACAGAACGGAGGTGCGTTTAAAGGTAAAAATTGAGCTACCATGTGATCTGGTAGGCCCACTGATGGGCCTATCACCTGAGTAGACCAGAATCAAAAAGAAACAGCCTGCCAGGCCTTCAATTCAGCAACATGTACCATAGCCAAGACCTGGAAGAAACCAAAATGTCCACCAACAGAAAAATGTACCAAGAAGAAGTCGTCCGTGTACACAACGGAATATTAGCCATGAAAAAGCATGGAACAGTGCCGTTGCCACCACTACAGAAGGATCTAGAGATAATCACCCAACTTGAAGTAAGAAAGAAACCGAAAGACAGATATCCTATGACATCACTTATACGTGTTACCTAAAACTTGATACCCATGAAATAATTTCCAAGAGAAGGACACGCATAGATTCAGAAAACCAAATTATGTAGAACCAAATGGAAAGGTGTAGGGAATGTATGAATTAGGTTATGGGGTTTAACAGACATGTACTAATACATATGATATATATATATATATATATATAATCACAAAATAACTATGGAATACGAAGAGAGGTCTACTCAACACTCTATAATAACATACATGGGAAAGGATCCAAAGAGGAATAAACAGATACATTGATAGGATGAACCAGAAACTGTACACCCAGGAGAATCTACATTTTTATCAAATTTGCTCTGATCGTTCATAAAAATCAAATTTCAAAAGCAAACAACAATTTAGGAGATGTAAGCCCTTGGGGGTTTGCGCTGGCACATTCCACTCTAATTTGCAGCGTTCTAACATGATTTCCAGGAAAGCTCTGTTGCCCCAAATCCCAGAGTTGGAAATGAAGAAATGCTGCCGCCTTGTGGCCGTTTCCCACAAGGGCGGCTTTAAACCCACAGCTAATGGTCACTTAACATTCACAAGGACTCAGGGCTCTAAAGGACACCTGCCGTCAAAAAATGTCCCGAGGTAGGGAATGGCCAAAAAAAATTCAAAACTGGCAAAATTTTCAAGGAGATAGTATGGAGGGGAAAGTTTTACTCACTCTTTTTCAACAATGAGGAGAATGGATAAAAGCTCAACATCAGGAATTATTAGACTCATGAAAATCCAACCTCCAAGACGGTTTCAACTCACCCATGTCAACTACCATCAGCAAAAAGTTTACCAACAATAAATGCTGAAGGGGATTTAGAGAATTGTGTACCCTCTAGCTGCTGGTGAGATGTAAAGTGGTAACAGCCAATACTGAGAACAGAAAGGAGCTGCGTTTAAAAGTAAAACTTGAGCCACCATTCCATTCAGCAGGCCCACCGATGAGCCTCTCACCTGAGAAGTCCAGAGTCGAGAAGGCACAGGCTTCAACAGCTGCACTGCAGGAACTTTCACAATAGCCAAGACACGGAAGCAACCAAAATGTCCATAAACGAATGAATGGATAAAGAAGAAGTAGTCCATGTACACAATGGAATATTAGCCATGGAAAACAATGAAACACTTCTCTCTGAGGCACCATAGATGAGCCTAGAGATAATCACAGAACACGAGGTAAGTCGGAAAGCAAAAGACATATCTTATGATACCACTTAGAGGCGTTATCTAAGAACTGACACAAATGAACATATTTCCACAGAGGAAGACACTCACAGACTTAGAAAACAAACTATGCTTATCTAAAAAGAAAGGTGGGGGGAATGGAAAAATTAAGAGTACACTTACCATACGTGTACAGATACCTATTAAATACATATATCAAAAAGACCGGACATATAGCAAGGGAGGTCTATGGAACACTCTGCAATAATTTACATGGGAAGTGGATCTGTACGTGAACATATGTATGTAATGTACAAATGAACCAGATTGTGTACACCTAGGACAAACAATATTCTAATCATTACCGCGATAAAAAAATTAAAACAAGAAGTAAAGTGACATAAACTTATGGGGGTTTTTCCTGGCACATTCCATTGTAATTTACAACCTAGGAACAGGACTTCCAGAAAGGCTCTGCTGCCCTAGTAACCAGATTTGGGAATGGAGAAATGCTGCCGCCTTGTGGCCGTTTCCCACAACAGCAGCTTTAAGCCCAGTGCTAATGGTCACTAAATATTCACACTCATTGCGGGCCTGTACATGACACCTGCCCTCAAAAAACAAAAAACCCTGGGGTCGAAAATAGACCAAGAAATTCAAAAGAGGGCCACCTTTCAAGAAGGCAATTTCAACTGGTCTATTGTACTCACCGTTTGTTTAACAGAAATTTAAAACGGTGTGGAAAATGCTGAACACTAGGAATAATTAAACACATGCAAATCCAAATTACAAAAACCTATCAGCTCACACCAGTCAGAATGGCAATCAGAAAAAATTCTGCAAACAATAAATGCTGAAGGGGGTGTGGAGAAATGCCTACCCTTGGTTCAACGTGGAACATGGTAAGAGCCAGTAATGAAAACACAAAGGAGGTGCCTTGAAAAGGTAAATATTGAGCTACCATTCAATCAAGCATACCCACTTCTGGGCCTATCGCCTGAGAGGATGTGAATCAAAAGGTCACAGGCTGGGCTTCACTGGTGGCGCAGTGGTTGAGAGTCCGCCTGCCGATGCAGGGGACACGGGTTCGTGCCCCGGTCCGGGAAGAACCCACATGCTGCGGAGCGGCTAGTCCCATGAGCTATGGCTGCTGGGCCTGTGTGTCCGGAGCCTGTGCTCTGCAATGGGAGGGGCCACGGCAGTGAGAGGCCCACGTACCGCAAAAAATCAGAATAATAATAAAGAAACAGGCTGGCAATCCTGCACTCCAGCAATATTTACCATAGCCAACACTTGGAAGCAATGAAAATGTCCATCAACAGAGGAATTCACAAAGAAGAGGTGGTCCATGTACACACCGGAATATGACTCCAATAAAAAACTATATATTCATTTAAAAAAACAAAGATAAGTAAGGAGACGTCGGGTTTTGGGGGTTTATCCGGGCACATTCCCCTCTAACTTATAACCGAGGACCAACGCTGGCAGGAAGGTCGGATTCCCTAGTTACCAGATTGGGAAAAGCAGAAATGCTGCCGCCCTCTGGCCGTTACCTGCAACAGCAGCTTTAAAACCTGCGTTAAGGGTCACTTCCTATGCACCAGTACTGGAGGGCTGTAAATGAAACCTGCCCTCAAAGTGTCTTGAGGGAAGTAATGGCCAAAATAGTTCAAAATGTCACACATACTTCAAGAAAACAATTTGAAGAGCTAAGCTGTACTCACCGTTTGAAGGAAAAAAGGACATGCCAGAAAGCTCAATTTCAAGGGATTATGAGATGCATGCAAATCCAACCACAAAGAGGTATCAGCTCACACTAGTCAGAATAAACATCAGCAAAAAAACTACAAACAATAAATGCTGAAGGTGTTGTGGAGAAGTGCGTACCCTCAACTTGAAGTGGGATGTAACCTGGTAAGAGCCACTAATGAGAACCGAATGGAGGTGCCGTTATAAGGTAAACATTTGGCTACCATACGATCCAGCAGGCCCACTCCTGGGCCTATAACGTAAGAAGACAGAATTGGAAAGACACAGGCAGGCAAATGTGCATTGCTGCAATAGCCAAGACATGGAAGCAGCCAAAAAGTCCATCAACACATGTGTGGACAAAGAAGAACTGGTACATGTACAGACGGAATATTAGCCAAGGAAAAAAAGGACACAATGTCATTTGCAGCACTGTAGATGAGTCTACAGGTAATCACGCAACATGTAGTAAGTCAGAAAGAGAAAGACACATAGTGTATGGTATCACTTATAGGTGTTACCTAAAAATTGATACCAGTGAAGATGTTTCCACAGAGAAGGGCAATCACAGATTCATTAAACAAACTTATGGTTCACCAATGGAAAGGTGTGAGGATTGGATACATTCGGTCATTGGGGTTAAGAGACATATACAAACACAGGTGAAATATATAATCACCAAAAACCTACAGAATACCAAGAAAAGACTACTCAACATTCTCTCATAACGTACATGGGAAAAGGATCCCAGGAAGAATAGACATAGGTATATGTGTAAAAGAACCACATCTTGCACACCTAGAACAAGCAAAGCATTGTAATCAAACTTGCTGTGATAAAAAATATAAATTCAATTAAAAAACAACGAACAAGATGTAGTGGGACATAAACTTAAGGGGCTTTCTCCTGGCAAATTCCATTCTAAATTACAACCTAGAACACGACTTCCATTGACGTTCTGTTGCCCTAGTAACCAGATTTAGTAAAGGAGAGCTGCTGCCACCTTGTGGCCGTTTCACACAACAGCAGCTTTTAACCCAGTGCTAATGGTCAGTTGATATTCAAAATAATTGCAGGCGTGTAAATGACACCTGCCCTGAAAACAAATCCTGGGGTCGTATATCGACCAAAAAATTCGAAAGACGTCCACATTTCAAAACGACAGTTTCAAGAGGCATATTTTATGCACATTTGTCTTATGATTCTTTCTTTTTCTTTCTTTCTTTCTTTCTTTTGTTAAAAAAACGGGAATGGACAAAGGCTGAACATCAGGAATTAATAAAGCCATGCAAATCCAGTGTACCAAAACGTTCACCTCACAGCCGTCAGAATGATCATCAGCAAGAAAACTCTACAAAAAAATAAGTGCTGAAGGGGTTTTAGAGAACTGCATACCCTTTAGCTGCTGGTGGGATGTAACCTGGTAAGAGCCAGTAGTGAGAACAGAACGGAGGTGCGTTTAAAGGTAAAAATTGAGCTACCATGTGATCTGGTAGGCCCACTGATGGGCCTATCACCTGAGTAGACCAGAATCAAAAAGAAACAGCCTGCCAGGCCTTCAATTCAGCAACATGTACCATAGCCAAGACCTGGAAGAAACCAAAATGTCCACCAACAGAAAAATGTACCAAGAAGAAGTCGTCCGTGTACACAACGGAATATTAGCCATGAAAAAGCATGGAACAGTGCCGTTGCCACCACTACAGAAGGATCTAGAGATAATCACCCAACTTGAAGTAAGAAAGAAACCGAAAGACAGATATCCTATGACATCACTTATACGTGTTACCTAAAACTTGATACCCATGAAATAATTTCCAAGAGAAGGACACGCATAGATTCAGAAAACCAAATTATGTAGAACCAAATGGAAAGGTGTAGGGAATGTATGAATTAGGTTATGGGGTTTAACAGACATGTACTAATACATATGATATATATATATATATATATATATATATATATAATCACAAAATAACTATGGAATACGAAGAGAGGTCTACTCAACACTCTATAATAACATACATGGGAAAGGATCCAAAGAGGAATAAACAGATACATTGATAGGATGAACCAGAAACTGTACACCCAGGAGAATCTACATTTTTATCAAATTTGCTCTGATCGTTCATAAAAATCAAATTTCAAAAGCAAACAACAATTTAGGAGATGTAAGCCCTTGGGGGTTTGCGCTGGCACATTCCACTCTAATTTGCAGCGTTCTAACATGATTTCCAGGAAAGCTCTGTTGCCCCAAATCCCAGAGTTGGAAATGAAGAAATGCTGCCGCCTTGTGGCCGTTTCCCACAAGGGCGGCTTTAAACCCACAGCTAATGGTCACTTAACATTCACAAGGACTCAGGGCTCTAAAGGACACCTGCCGTCAAAAAATGTCCCGAGGTAGGGAATGGCCAAAAAAAATTCAAAACTGGCAAAATTTTCAAGGAGATAGTATGGAGGGGAAAGTTTTACTCACTCTTTTTCAACAATGAGGAGAATGGATAAAAGCTCAACATCAGGAATTATTAGACTCATGAAAATCCAACCTCCAAGACGGTTTCAACTCACCCATGTCAACTACCATCAGCAAAAAGTTTACCAACAATAAATGCTGAAGGGGATTTAGAGAACTGTGTACCCTCTAGCTGCTGGTGAGATGTAAAGTGGTAACAGCCAATACTGAGAACAGAAAGGAGCTGCGTTTAAAAGTAAAACTTGAGCCACCATTCCATTCAGCAGGCCCACCGATGAGCCTCTCACCTGAGAAGTCCAGAGTCGAGAAGGCACAGGCTTCAACAGCTGCACTGCAGGAACTTTCACAATAGCCAAGACACGGAAGCAACCAAAATGTCCATAAACGAATGAATGGATAAAGAAGAAGTAGTCCATGTACACAATGGAATATTAGCCATGGAAAACAATGAAACACTTCTCTCTGAGGCACCATAGATGAGCCTAGAGATAATCACAGAACACGAGGTAAGTCGGAAAGCAAAAGACATATCTTATGATACCACTTAGAGGCGTTATCTAAGAACTGACACAAATGAACATATTTCCACAGAGGAAGACACTCACAGACTTAGAAAACAAACTATGCTTATCTAAAAAGAAAGGTGGGGGGAATGGAAAAATTAAGAGTACACTTACCATACGTGTACAGATACCTATTAAATACATATATCAAAAAGACCGGACATATAGCAAGGGAGGTCTATGGAACACTCTGCAATAATTTACATGGGAAGTGGATCTGTACGTGAACATATGTATGTAATGTACAAATGAACCAGATTGTGTACACCTAGGACAAACAATATTCTAATCATTACCGCGATAAAAAAATTAAAACAAGAAGTAAAGTGACATAAACTTATGGGGGTTTTTCCTGGCACATTCCATTGTAATTTACAACCTAGGAACAGGACTTCCAGAAAGGCTCTGCTGCCCTAGTAACCAGATTTGGGAATGGAGAAATGCTGCCGCCTTGTGGCCGTTTCCCACAACAGCAGCTTTAAGCCCAGTGCTAATGGTCACTAAATATTCACACTCATTGCGGGCCTGTACATGACACCTGCCCTCAAAAAACAAAAAACCCTGGGGTCGAAAATAGACCAAGAAATTCAAAAGAGGGCCACCTTTCAAGAAGGCAATTTCAACTGGTCTATTGTACTCACCGTTTGTTTAACAGAAATTTAAAACGGTGTGGAAAATGCTGAACACTAGGAATAATTAAACACATGCAAATCCAAATTACAAAAACCTATCAGCTCACACCAGTCAGAATGGCAATCAGAAAAAATTCTGCAAACAATAAATGCTGAAGGGGGTGTGGAGAAATGCCTACCCTTGGTTCAACGTGGAACATGGTAAGAGCCAGTAATGAAAACACAAAGGAGGTGCCTTGAAAAGGTAAATATTGAGCTACCATTCAATCAAGCATACCCACTTCTGGGCCTATCGCCTGAGAGGATGTGAATCAAAAGGTCACAGGCTGGGCTTCACTGGTGGCGCAGTGGTTGAGAGTCCGCCTGCCGATGCAGGGGACACGGGTTCGTGCCCCGGTCCGGGAAGAACCCACATGCTGCGGAGCGGCTAGTCCCATGAGCTATGGCTGCTGGGCCTGTGTGTCCGGAGCCTGTGCTCTGCAACGGGAGGGGCCACGGCAGTGAGAGGCCCACGTACCGCAAAAAATCAGAATAATAATAAAGAAACAGGCTGGCAATCCTGCACTCCAGCAATATTTACCATAGCCAACACTTGGAAGCAATGAAAATGTCCATCAACAGAGGAATTCACAAAGAAGAGGTGGTCCATGTACACACCGGAATATGACTCCAATAAAAAACTATATATTCATTTAAAAAAACAAAGATAAGTAAGGAGACGTCGGGTTTTGGGGGTTTATCCGGGCACATTCCCCTCTAACTTATAACCGAGGACCAACGCTGGCAGGAAGGTCGGATTCCCTAGTTACCAGATTGGGAAAAGCAGAAATGCTGCCGCCCTCTGGCCGTTACCTGCAACAGCAGCTTTAAAACCTGCGTTAAGGGTCACTTCCTATGCACCAGTACTGGAGGGCTGTAAATGAAACCTGCCCTCAAAGTGTCTTGAGGGAAGTAATGGCCAAAATAGTTCAAAATGTCACACATACTTCAAGAAAACAATTTGAAGAGCTAAGCTGTACTCACCGTTTGAAGGAAAAAAGGACATGCCAGAAAGCTCAATTTCAAGGGATTATGAGATGCATGCAAATCCAACCACAAAGAGGTATCAGCTCACACTAGTCAGAATAAACATCAGCAAAAAAACTACAAACAATAAATGCTGAAGGTGTTGTGGAGAAGTGCGTACCCTCAACTTGAAGTGGGATGTAACCTGGTAAGAGCCACTAATGAGAACCGAATGGAGGTGCCGTTATAAGGTAAACATTTGGCTACCATACGATCCAGCAGGCCCACTCCTGGGCCTATAACGTAAGAAGACAGAATTGGAAAGACACAGGCAGGCAAATGTGCATTGCTGCAATAGCCAAGACATGGAAGCAGCCAAAAAGTCCATCAACACATGTGTGGACAAAGAAGAACTGGTACATGTACAGACGGAATATTAGCCAAGGAAAAAAAGGACACAATGTCATTTGCAGCACTGTAGATGAGTCTACAGGTAATCACGCAACATGTAGTAAGTCAGAAAGAGAAAGACACATAGTGTATGGTATCACTTATAGGTGTTACCTAAAAATTGATACCAGTGAAGATGTTTCCACAGAGAAGGGCAATCACAGATTCATTAAACAAACTTATGGTTCACCAATGGAAAGGTGTGAGGATTGGATACATTCGGTCATTGGGGTTAAGAGACATATACAAACACAGGTGAAATATATAATCACCAAAAACCTACAGAATACCAAGAAAAGACTACTCAACATTCTCTCATAACGTACATGGGAAAAGGATCCCAGGAAGAATAGACATAGGTATATGTGTAAAAGAACCACATCTTGCACACCTAGAACAAGCAAAGCATTGTAATCAAACTTGCTGTGATAAAAAATATAAATTCAATTAAAAAACAACGAACAAGATGTAGTGGGACATAAACTTAAGGGGCTTTCTCCTGGCAAATTCCATTCTAAATTACAACCTAGAACACGACTTCCATTGACGTTCTGTTGCCCTAGTAACCAGATTTAGTAAAGGAGAGCTGCTGCCACCTTGTGGCCGTTTCACACAACAGCAGCTTTTAACCCAGTGCTAATGGTCAGTTGATATTCAAAATAATTGCAGGCGTGTAAATGACACCTGCCCTGAAAACAAATCCTGGGGTCGTATATCGACCAAAAAATTCGAAAGACGTCCACATTTCAAAACGACAGTTTCAAGAGGCATATTTTATGCACATTTGTCTTATGATTCTTTCTTTTTCTTTCTTTCTTTCTTTCTTTTGTTAAAAAAACGGGAATGGACAAAGGCTGAACATCAGGAATTAATAAAGCCATGCAAATCCAGTGTACCAAAACGTTCACCTCACAGCCGTCAGAATGATCATCAGCAAGAAAACTCTACAAAAAAATAAGTGCTGAAGGGGTTTTAGAGAACTGCATACCCTTTAGCTGCTGGTGGGATGTAACCTGGTAAGAGCCAGTAGTGAGAACAGAACGGAGGTGCGTTTAAAGGTAAAAATTGAGCTACCATGTGATCTGGTAGGCCCACTGATGGGCCTATCACCTGAGTAGACCAGAATCAAAAAGAAACAGCCTGCCAGGCCTTCAATTCAGCAACATGTACCATAGCCAAGACCTGGAAGAAACCAAAATGTCCACCAACAGAAAAATGTACCAAGAAGAAGTCGTCCGTGTACACAACGGAATATTAGCCATGAAAAAGCATGGAACAGTGCCGTTGCCACCACTACAGAAGGATCTAGAGATAATCACCCAACTTGAAGTAAGAAAGAAACCGAAAGACAGATATCCTATGACATCACTTATACGTGTTACCTAAAACTTGATACCCATGAAATAATTTCCAAGAGAAGGACACGCATAGATTCAGAAAACCAAATTATGTAGAACCAAATGGAAAGGTGTAGGGAATGTATGAATTAGGTTATGGGGTTTAACAGACATGTACTAATACATATGATATATATATATATATATATATATATATATATATATAATCACAAAATAACTATGGAATACGAAGAGAGGTCTACTCAACACTCTATAATAACATACATGGGAAAGGATCCAAAGAGGAATAAACAGATACATTGATAGGATGAACCAGAAACTGTACACCCAGGAGAATCTACATTTTTATCAAACTTGCTCTGATCGTTCATAAAAATCAAATTTCAAAAGCAAACAACAATTTAGGAGATGTAAGCCCTTGGGGGTTTGCGCTGGCACATTCCACTCTAATTTGCAGCGTTCTAACATGATTTCCAGGAAAGCTCTGTTGCCCCAAATCCCAGAGTTGGAAATGAAGAAATGCTGCCGCCTTGTGGCCGTTTCCCACAAGGGCGGCTTTAAACCCACAGCTAATGGTCACTTAACATTCACAAGGACTCAGGGCTCTAAAGGACACCTGCCGTCAAAAAATGTCCCGAGGTAGGGAATGGCCAAAAAAAATTCAAAACTGGCAAAATTTTCAAGGAGATAGTATGGAGGGGAAAGTTTTACTCACTCTTTTTCAACAATGAGGAGAATGGATAAAAGCTCAACATCAGGAATTATTAGACTCATGAAAATCCAACCTCCAAGACGGTTTCAACTCACCCATGTCAACTACCATCAGCAAAAAGTTTACCAACAATAAATGCTGAAGGGGATTTAGAGAACTGTGTACCCTCTAGCTGCTGGTGAGATGTAAAGTGGTAACAGCCAATACTGAGAACAGAAAGGAGCTGCGTTTAAAAGTAAAACTTGAGCCACCATTCCATTCAGCAGGCCCACCGATGAGCCTCTCACCTGAGAAGTCCAGAGTCGAGAAGGCACAGGCTTCAACAGCTGCACTGCAGGAACTTTCACAATAGCCAAGACACGGAAGCAACCAAAATGTCCATAAACGAATGAATGGATAAAGAAGAAGTAGTCCATGTACACAATGGAATATTAGCCATGGAAAACAATGAAACACTTCTCTCTGAGGCACCATAGATGAGCCTAGAGATAATCACAGAACACGAGGTAAGTCGGAAAGCAAAAGACATATCTTATGATACCACTTAGAGGCGTTATCTAAGAACTGACACAAATGAACATATTTCCACAGAGGAAGACACTCACAGACTTAGAAAACAAACTATGCTTATCTAAAAAGAAAGGTGGGGGGAATGGAAAAATTAAGAGTACACTTACCATACGTGTACAGATACCTATTAAATACATATATCAAAAAGACCGGACATATAGCAAGGGAGGTCTATGGAACACTCTGCAATAATTTACATGGGAAGTGGATCTGTACGTGAACATATGTATGTAATGTACAAATGAACCAGATTGTGTACACCTAGGACAAACAATATTCTAATCATTACCGCGATAAAAAAATTAAAACAAGAAGTAAAGTGACATAAACTTATGGGGGTTTTTCCTGGCACATTCCATTGTAATTTACAACCTAGGAACAGGACTTCCAGAAAGGCTCTGCTGCCCTAGTAACCAGATTTGGGAATGGAGAAATGCTGCCGCCTTGTGGCCGTTTCCCACAACAGCAGCTTTAAGCCCAGTGCTAATGGTCACTAAATATTCACACTCATTGCGGGCCTGTACATGACACCTGCCCTCAAAAAACAAAAAACCCTGGGGTCGAAAATAGACCAAGAAATTCAAAAGAGGGCCACCTTTCAAGAAGGCAATTTCAACTGGTCTATTGTACTCACCGTTTGTTTAACAGAAATTTAAAACGGTGTGGAAAATGCTGAACACTAGGAATAATTAAACACATGCAAATCCAAATTACAAAAACCTATCAGCTCACACCAGTCAGAATGGCAATCAGAAAAAATTCTGCAAACAATAAATGCTGAAGGGGGTGTGGAGAAATGCCTACCCTTGGTTCAACGTGGAACATGGTAAGAGCCAGTAATGAAAACACAAAGGAGGTGCCTTGAAAAGGTAAATATTGAGCTACCATTCAATCAAGCATACCCACTTCTGGGCCTATCGCCTGAGAGGATGTGAATCAAAAGGTCACAGGCTGGGCTTCACTGGTGGCGCAGTGGTTGAGAGTCCGCCTGCCGATGCAGGGGACACGGGTTCGTGCCCCGGTCCGGGAAGAACCCACATGCTGCGGAGCGGCTAGTCCCATGAGCTATGGCTGCTGGGCCTGTGTGTCCGGAGCCTGTGCTCTGCAACGGGAGGGGCCACGGCAGTGAGAGGCCCACGTACCGCAAAAAATCAGAATAATAATAAAGAAACAGGCTGGCAATCCTGCACTCCAGCAATATTTACCATAGCCAACACTTGGAAGCAATGAAAATGTCCATCAACAGAGGAATTCACAAAGAAGAGGTGGTCCATGTACACACCGGAATATGACTCCAATAAAAAACTATATATTCATTTAAAAAAACAAAGATAAGTAAGGAGACGTCGGGTTTTGGGGGTTTATCCGGGCACATTCCCCTCTAACTTATAACCGAGGACCAACGCTGGCAGGAAGGTCGGATTCCCTAGTTACCAGATTGGGAAAAGCAGAAATGCTGCCGCCCTCTGGCCGTTACCTGCAACAGCAGCTTTAAAACCTGCGTTAAGGGTCACTTCCTATGCACCAGTACTGGAGGGCTGTAAATGAAACCTGCCCTCAAAGTGTCTTGAGGGAAGTAATGGCCAAAATAGTTCAAAATGTCACACATACTTCAAGAAAACAATTTGAAGAGCTAAGCTGTACTCACCGTTTGAAGGAAAAAAGGACATGCCAGAAAGCTCAATTTCAAGGGATTATGAGATGCATGCAAATCCAACCACAAAGAGGTATCAGCTCACACTAGTCAGAATAAACATCAGCAAAAAAACTACAAACAATAAATGCTGAAGGTGTTGTGGAGAAGTGCGTACCCTCAACTTGAAGTGGGATGTAACCTGGTAAGAGCCACTAATGAGAACCGAATGGAGGTGCCGTTATAAGGTAAACATTTGGCTACCATACGATCCAGCAGGCCCACTCCTGGGCCTATAACGTAAGAAGACAGAATTGGAAAGACACAGGCAGGCAAATGTGCATTGCTGCAATAGCCAAGACATGGAAGCAGCCAAAAAGTCCATCAACACATGTGTGGACAAAGAAGAACTGGTACATGTACAGACGGAATATTAGCCAAGGAAAAAAAGGACACAATGTCATTTGCAGCACTGTAGATGAGTCTACAGGTAATCACGCAACATGTAGTAAGTCAGAAAGAGAAAGACACATAGTGTATGGTATCACTTATAGGTGTTACCTAAAAATTGATACCAGTGAAGATGTTTCCACAGAGAAGGGCAATCACAGATTCATTAAACAAACTTATGGTTCACCAATGGAAAGGTGTGAGGATTGGATACATTCGGTCATTGGGGTTAAGAGACATATACAAACACAGGTGAAATATATAATCACCAAAAACCTACAGAATACCAAGAAAAGACTACTCAACATTCTCTCATAACGTACATGGGAAAAGGATCCCAGGAAGAATAGACATAGGTATATGTGTAAAAGAACCACATCTTGCACACCTAGAACAAGCAAAGCATTGTAATCAAACTTGCTGTGATAAAAAATATAAATTCAATTAAAAAACAACGAACAAGATGTAGTGGGACATAAACTTAAGGGGCTTTCTCCTGGCAAATTCCATTCTAAATTACAACCTAGAACACGACTTCCATTGACGTTCTGTTGCCCTAGTAACCAGATTTAGTAAAGGAGAGCTGCTGCCACCTTGTGGCCGTTTCACACAACAGCAGCTTTTAACCCAGTGCTAATGGTCAGTTGATATTCAAAATAATTGCAGGCGTGTAAATGACACCTGCCCTGAAAACAAATCCTGGGGTCGTATATCGACCAAAAAATTCGAAAGACGTCCACATTTCAAAACGACAGTTTCAAGAGGCATATTTTATGCACATTTGTCTTATGATTCTTTCTTTTTCTTTCTTTCTTTCTTTCTTTTGTTAAAAAAACGGGAATGGACAAAGGCTGAACATCAGGAATTAATAAAGCCATGCAAATCCAGTGTACCAAAACGTTCACCTCACAGCCGTCAGAATGATCATCAGCAAGAAAACTCTACAAAAAAATAAGTGCTGAAGGGGTTTTAGAGAACTGCATACCCTTTAGCTGCTGGTGGGATGTAACCTGGTAAGAGCCAGTAGTGAGAACAGAACGGAGGTGCGTTTAAAGGTAAAAATTGAGCTACCATGTGATCTGGTAGGCCCACTGATGGGCCTATCACCTGAGTAGACCAGAATCAAAAAGAAACAGCCTGCCAGGCCTTC
Source organism: Mesoplodon mirus (assembly GCF_964341445.2). Taxonomy (NCBI): domain Eukaryota; kingdom Metazoa; phylum Chordata; class Mammalia; order Artiodactyla; family Ziphiidae; genus Mesoplodon; species Mesoplodon mirus. The sequence goes on from NW_028295185.1 coordinate 162,348, forward strand.
AATTCAGCAACATGTACCATAGCCAAGACCTGGAAGAAACCAAAATGTCCACCAACAGAAAAATGTACCAAGAAGAAGTCGTCCGTGTACACAACGGAATATTAGCCATGAAAAAGCATGGAACAGTGCCGTTGCCACCACTACAGAAGGATCTAGAGATAATCACCCAACTTGAAGTAAGAAAGAAACCGAAAGACAGATATCCTATGACATCACTTATACGTGTTACCTAAAACTTGATACCCATGAAATAATTTCCAAGAGAAGGACACGCATAGATTCAGAAAACCAAATTATGTAGAACCAAATGGAAAGGTGTAGGGAATGTATGAATTAGGTTATGGGGTTTAACAGACATGTACTAATACATATGATATATATATATATATATATATATATATATATATAATCACAAAATAACTATGGAATACGAAGAGAGGTCTACTCAACACTCTATAATAACATACATGGGAAAGGATCCAAAGAGGAATAAACAGATACATTGATAGGATGAACCAGAAACTGTACACCCAGGAGAATCTACATTTTTATCAAACTTGCTCTGATCGTTCATAAAAATCAAATTTCAAAAGCAAACAACAATTTAGGAGATGTAAGCCCTTGGGGGTTTGCGCTGGCACATTCCACTCTAATTTGCAGCGTTCTAACATGATTTCCAGGAAAGCTCTGTTGCCCCAAATCCCAGAGTTGGAAATGAAGAAATGCTGCCGCCTTGTGGCCGTTTCCCACAAGGGCGGCTTTAAACCCACAGCTAATGGTCACTTAACATTCACAAGGACTCAGGGCTCTAAAGGACACCTGCCGTCAAAAAATGTCCCGAGGTAGGGAATGGCCAAAAAAAATTCAAAACTGGCAAAATTTTCAAGGAGATAGTATGGAGGGGAAAGTTTTACTCACTCTTTTTCAACAATGAGGAGAATGGATAAAAGCTCAACATCAGGAATTATTAGACTCATGAAAATCCAACCTCCAAGACGGTTTCAACTCACCCATGTCAACTACCATCAGCAAAAAGTTTACCAACAATAAATGCTGAAGGGGATTTAGAGAACTGTGTACCCTCTAGCTGCTGGTGAGATGTAAAGTGGTAACAGCCAATACTGAGAACAGAAAGGAGCTGCGTTTAAAAGTAAAACTTGAGCCACCATTCCATTCAGCAGGCCCACCGATGAGCCTCTCACCTGAGAAGTCCAGAGTCGAGAAGGCACAGGCTTCAACAGCTGCACTGCAGGAACTTTCACAATAGCCAAGACACGGAAGCAACCAAAATGTCCATAAACGAATGAATGGATAAAGAAGAAGTAGTCCATGTACACAATGGAATATTAGCCATGGAAAACAATGAAACACTTCTCTCTGAGGCACCATAGATGAGCCTAGAGATAATCACAGAACACGAGGTAAGTCGGAAAGCAAAAGACATATCTTATGATACCACTTAGAGGCGTTATCTAAGAACTGACACAAATGAACATATTTCCACAGAGGAAGACACTCACAGACTTAGAAAACAAACTATGCTTATCTAAAAAGAAAGGTGGGGGGAATGGAAAAATTAAGAGTACACTTACCATACGTGTACAGATACCTATTAAATACATATATCAAAAAGACCGGACATATAGCAAGGGAGGTCTATGGAACACTCTGCAATAATTTACATGGGAAGTGGATCTGTACGTGAACATATGTATGTAATGTACAAATGAACCAGATTGTGTACACCTAGGACAAACAATATTCTAATCATTACCGCGATAAAAAAATTAAAACAAGAAGTAAAGTGACATAAACTTATGGGGGTTTTTCCTGGCACATTCCATTGTAATTTACAACCTAGGAACAGGACTTCCAGAAAGGCTCTGCTGCCCTAGTAACCAGATTTGGGAATGGAGAAATGCTGCCGCCTTGTGGCCGTTTCCCACAACAGCAGCTTTAAGCCCAGTGCTAATGGTCACTAAATATTCACACTCATTGCGGGCCTGTACATGACACCTGCCCTCAAAAAACAAAAAACCCTGGGGTCGAAAATAGACCAAGAAATTCAAAAGAGGGCCACCTTTCAAGAAGGCAATTTCAACTGGTCTATTGTACTCACCGTTTGTTTAACAGAAATTTAAAACGGTGTGGAAAATGCTGAACACTAGGAATAATTAAACACATGCAAATCCAAATTACAAAAACCTATCAGCTCACACCAGTCAGAATGGCAATCAGAAAAAATTCTGCAAACAATAAATGCTGAAGGGGGTGTGGAGAAATGCCTACCCTTGGTTCAACGTGGAACATGGTAAGAGCCAGTAATGAAAACACAAAGGAGGTGCCTTGAAAAGGTAAATATTGAGCTACCATTCAATCAAGCATACCCACTTCTGGGCCTATCGCCTGAGAGGATGTGAATCAAAAGGTCACAGGCTGGGCTTCACTGGTGGCGCAGTGGTTGAGAGTCCGCCTGCCGATGCAGGGGACACGGGTTCGTGCCCCGGTCCGGGAAGAACCCACATGCTGCGGAGCGGCTAGTCCCATGAGCTATGGCTGCTGGGCCTGTGTGTCCGGAGCCTGTGCTCTGCAACGGGAGGGGCCACGGCAGTGAGAGGCCCACGTACCGCAAAAAATCAGAATAATAATAAAGAAACAGGCTGGCAATCCTGCACTCCAGCAATATTTACCATAGCCAACACTTGGAAGCAATGAAAATGTCCATCAACAGAGGAATTCACAAAGAAGAGGTGGTCCATGTACACACCGGAATATGACTCCAATAAAAAACTATATATTCATTTAAAAAAACAAAGATAAGTAAGGAGACGTCGGGTTTTGGGGGTTTATCCGGGCACATTCCCCTCTAACTTATAACCGAGGACCAACGCTGGCAGGAAGGTCGGATTCCCTAGTTACCAGATTGGGAAAAGCAGAAATGCTGCCGCCCTCTGGCCGTTACCTGCAACAGCAGCTTTAAAACCTGCGTTAAGGGTCACTTCCTATGCACCAGTACTGGAGGGCTGTAAATGAAACCTGCCCTCAAAGTGTCTTGAGGGAAGTAATGGCCAAAATAGTTCAAAATGTCACACATACTTCAAGAAAACAATTTGAAGAGCTAAGCTGTACTCACCGTTTGAAGGAAAAAAGGACATGCCAGAAAGCTCAATTTCAAGGGATTATGAGATGCATGCAAATCCAACCACAAAGAGGTATCAGCTCACACTAGTCAGAATAAACATCAGCAAAAAAACTACAAACAATAAATGCTGAAGGTGTTGTGGAGAAGTGCGTACCCTCAACTTGAAGTGGGATGTAACCTGGTAAGAGCCACTAATGAGAACCGAATGGAGGTGCCGTTATAAGGTAAACATTTGGCTACCATACGATCCAGCAGGCCCACTCCTGGGCCTATAACGTAAGAAGACAGAATTGGAAAGACACAGGCAGGCAAATGTGCATTGCTGCAATAGCCAAGACATGGAAGCAGCCAAAAAGTCCATCAACACATGTGTGGACAAAGAAGAACTGGTACATGTACAGACGGAATATTAGCCAAGGAAAAAAAGGACACAATGTCATTTGCAGCACTGTAGATGAGTCTACAGGTAATCACGCAACATGTAGTAAGTCAGAAAGAGAAAGACACATAGTGTATGGTATCACTTATAGGTGTTACCTAAAAATTGATACCAGTGAAGATGTTTCCACAGAGAAGGGCAATCACAGATTCATTAAACAAACTTATGGTTCACCAATGGAAAGGTGTGAGGATTGGATACATTCGGTCATTGGGGTTAAGAGACATATACAAACACAGGTGAAATATATAATCACCAAAAACCTACAGAATACCAAGAAAAGACTACTCAACATTCTCTCATAACGTACATGGGAAAAGGATCCCAGGAAGAATAGACATAGGTATATGTGTAAAAGAACCACATCTTGCACACCTAGAACAAGCAAAGCATTGTAATCAAACTTGCTGTGATAAAAAATATAAATTCAATTAAAAAACAACGAACAAGATGTAGTGGGACATAAACTTAAGGGGCTTTCTCCTGGCAAATTCCATTCTAAATTACAACCTAGAACACGACTTCCATTGACGTTCTGTTGCCCTAGTAACCAGATTTAGTAAAGGAGAGCTGCTGCCACCTTGTGGCCGTTTCACACAACAGCAGCTTTTAACCCAGTGCTAATGGTCAGTTGATATTCAAAATAATTGCAGGCGTGTAAATGACACCTGCCCTGAAAACAAATCCTGGGGTCGTATATCGACCAAAAAATTCGAAAGACGTCCACATTTCAAAACGACAGTTTCAAGAGGCATATTTTATGCACATTTGTCTTATGATTCTTTCTTTTTCTTTCTTTCTTTCTTTCTTTTGTTAAAAAAACGGGAATGGACAAAGGCTGAACATCAGGAATTAATAAAGCCATGCAAATCCAGTGTACCAAAACGTTCACCTCACAGCCGTCAGAATGATCATCAGCAAGAAAACTCTACAAAAAAATAAGTGCTGAAGGGGTTTTAGAGAACTGCATACCCTTTAGCTGCTGGTGGGATGTAACCTGGTAAGAGCCAGTAGTGAGAACAGAACGGAGGTGCGTTTAAAGGTAAAAATTGAGCTACCATGTGATCTGGTAGGCCCACTGATGGGCCTATCACCTGAGTAGACCAGAATCAAAAAGAAACAGCCTGCCAGGCCTTCAATTCAGCAACATGTACCATAGCCAAGACCTGGAAGAAACCAAAATGTCCACCAACAGAAAAATGTACCAAGAAGAAGTCGTCCGTGTACACAACGGAATATTAGCCATGAAAAAGCATGGAACAGTGCCGTTGCCACCACTACAGAAGGATCTAGAGATAATCACCCAACTTGAAGTAAGAAAGAAACCGAAAGACAGATATCCTATGACATCACTTATACGTGTTACCTAAAACTTGATACCCATGAAATAATTTCCAAGAGAAGGACACGCATAGATTCAGAAAACCAAATTATGTAGAACCAAATGGAAAGGTGTAGGGAATGTATGAATTAGGTTATGGGGTTTAACAGACATGTACTAATACATATGATATATATATATATATATATATATAATCACAAAATAACTATGGAATACGAAGAGAGGTCTACTCAACACTCTATAATAACATACATGGGAAAGGATCCAAAGAGGAATAAACAGATACATTGATAGGATGAACCAGAAACTGTACACCCAGGAGAATCTACATTTTTATCAAACTTGCTCTGATCGTTCATAAAAATCAAATTTCAAAAGCAAACAACAATTTAGGAGATGTAAGCCCTTGGGGGTTTGCGCTGGCACATTCCACTCTAATTTGCAGCGTTCTAACATGATTTCCAGGAAAGCTCTGTTGCCCCAAATCCCAGAGTTGGAAATGAAGAAATGCTGCCGCCTTGTGGCCGTTTCCCACAAGGGCGGCTTTAAACCCACAGCTAATGGTCACTTAACATTCACAAGGACTCAGGGCTCTAAAGGACACCTGCCGTCAAAAAATGTCCCGAGGTAGGGAATGGCCAAAAAAAATTCAAAACTGGCAAAATTTTCAAGGAGATAGTATGGAGGGGAAAGTTTTACTCACTCTTTTTCAACAATGAGGAGAATGGATAAAAGCTCAACATCAGGAATTATTAGACTCATGAAAATCCAACCTCCAAGACGGTTTCAACTCACCCATGTCAACTACCATCAGCAAAAAGTTTACCAACAATAAATGCTGAAGGGGATTTAGAGAACTGTGTACCCTCTAGCTGCTGGTGAGATGTAAAGTGGTAACAGCCAATACTGAGAACAGAAAGGAGCTGCGTTTAAAAGTAAAACTTGAGCCACCATTCCATTCAGCAGGCCCACCGATGAGCCTCTCACCTGAGAAGTCCAGAGTCGAGAAGGCACAGGCTTCAACAGCTGCACTGCAGGAACTTTCACAATAGCCAAGACACGGAAGCAACCAAAATGTCCATAAACGAATGAATGGATAAAGAAGAAGTAGTCCATGTACACAATGGAATATTAGCCATGGAAAACAATGAAACACTTCTCTCTGAGGCACCATAGATGAGCCTAGAGATAATCACAGAACACGAGGTAAGTCGGAAAGCAAAAGACATATCTTATGATACCACTTAGAGGCGTTATCTAAGAACTGACACAAATGAACATATTTCCACAGAGGAAGACACTCACAGACTTAGAAAACAAACTATGCTTATCTAAAAAGAAAGGTGGGGGGAATGGAAAAATTAAGAGTACACTTACCATACGTGTACAGATACCTATTAAATACATATATCAAAAAGACCGGACATATAGCAAGGGAGGTCTATGGAACACTCTGCAATAATTTACATGGGAAGTGGATCTGTACGTGAACATATGTATGTAATGTACAAATGAACCAGATTGTGTACACCTAGGACAAACAATATTCTAATCATTACCGCGATAAAAAAATTAAAACAAGAAGTAAAGTGACATAAACTTATGGGGGTTTTTCCTGGCACATTCCATTGTAATTTACAACCTAGGAACAGGACTTCCAGAAAGGCTCTGCTGCCCTAGTAACCAGATTTGGGAATGGAGAAATGCTGCCGCCTTGTGGCCGTTTCCCACAACAGCAGCTTTAAGCCCAGTGCTAATGGTCACTAAATATTCACACTCATTGCGGGCCTGTACATGACACCTGCCCTCAAAAAACAAAAAACCCTGGGGTCGAAAATAGACCAAGAAATTCAAAAGAGGGCCACCTTTCAAGAAGGCAATTTCAACTGGTCTATTGTACTCACCGTTTGTTTAACAGAAATTTAAAACGGTGTGGAAAATGCTGAACACTAGGAATAATTAAACACATGCAAATCCAAATTACAAAAACCTATCAGCTCACACCAGTCAGAATGGCAATCAGAAAAAATTCTGCAAACAATAAATGCTGAAGGGGGTGTGGAGAAATGCCTACCCTTGGTTCAACGTGGAACATGGTAAGAGCCAGTAATGAAAACACAAAGGAGGTGCCTTGAAAAGGTAAATATTGAGCTACCATTCAATCAAGCATACCCACTTCTGGGCCTATCGCCTGAGAGGATGTGAATCAAAAGGTCACAGGCTGGGCTTCACTGGTGGCGCAGTGGTTGAGAGTCCGCCTGCCGATGCAGGGGACACGGGTTCGTGCCCCGGTCCGGGAAGAACCCACATGCTGCGGAGCGGCTAGTCCCATGAGCTATGGCTGCTGGGCCTGTGTGTCCGGAGCCTGTGCTCTGCAACGGGAGGGGCCACGGCAGTGAGAGGCCCACGTACCGCAAAAAATCAGAATAATAATAAAGAAACAGGCTGGCAATCCTGCACTCCAGCAATATTTACCATAGCCAACACTTGGAAGCAATGAAAATGTCCATCAACAGAGGAATTCACAAAGAAGAGGTGGTCCATGTACACACCGGAATATGACTCCAATAAAAAACTATATATTCATTTAAAAAAACAAAGATAAGTAAGGAGACGTCGGGTTTTGGGGGTTTATCCGGGCACATTCCCCTCTAACTTATAACCGAGGACCAACGCTGGCAGGAAGGTCGGATTCCCTAGTTACCAGATTGGGAAAAGCAGAAATGCTGCCGCCCTCTGGCCGTTACCTGCAACAGCAGCTTTAAAACCTGCGTTAAGGGTCACTTCCTATGCACCAGTACTGGAGGGCTGTAAATGAAACCTGCCCTCAAAGTGTCTTGAGGGAAGTAATGGCCAAAATAGTTCAAAATGTCACACATACTTCAAGAAAACAATTTGAAGAGCTAAGCTGTACTCACCGTTTGAAGGAAAAAAGGACATGCCAGAAAGCTCAATTTCAAGGGATTATGAGATGCATGCAAATCCAACCACAAAGAGGTATCAGCTCACACTAGTCAGAATAAACATCAGCAAAAAAACTACAAACAATAAATGCTGAAGGTGTTGTGGAGAAGTGCGTACCCTCAACTTGAAGTGGGATGTAACCTGGTAAGAGCCACTAATGAGAACCGAATGGAGGTGCCGTTATAAGGTAAACATTTGGCTACCATACGATCCAGCAGGCCCACTCCTGGGCCTATAACGTAAGAAGACAGAATTGGAAAGACACAGGCAGGCAAATGTGCATTGCTGCAATAGCCAAGACATGGAAGCAGCCAAAAAGTCCATCAACACATGTGTGGACAAAGAAGAACTGGTACATGTACAGACGGAATATTAGCCAAGGAAAAAAAGGACACAATGTCATTTGCAGCACTGTAGATGAGTCTACAGGTAATCACGCAACATGTAGTAAGTCAGAAAGAGAAAGACACATAGTGTATGGTATCACTTATAGGTGTTACCTAAAAATTGATACCAGTGAAGATGTTTCCACAGAGAAGGGCAATCACAGATTCATTAAACAAACTTATGGTTCACCAATGGAAAGGTGTGAGGATTGGATACATTCGGTCATTGGGGTTAAGAGACATATACAAACACAGGTGAAATATATAATCACCAAAAACCTACAGAATACCAAGAAAAGACTACTCAACATTCTCTCATAACGTACATGGGAAAAGGATCCCAGGAAGAATAGACATAGGTATATGTGTAAAAGAACCACATCTTGCACACCTAGAACAAGCAAAGCATTGTAATCAAACTTGCTGTGATAAAAAATATAAATTCAATTAAAAAACAACGAACAAGATGTAGTGGGACATAAACTTAAGGGGCTTTCTCCTGGCAAATTCCATTCTAAATTACAACCTAGAACACGACTTCCATTGACGTTCTGTTGCCCTAGTAACCAGATTTAGTAAAGGAGAGCTGCTGCCACCTTGTGGCCGTTTCACACAACAGCAGCTTTTAACCCAGTGCTAATGGTCAGTTGATATTCAAAATAATTGCAGGCGTGTAAATGACACCTGCCCTGAAAACAAATCCTGGGGTCGTATATCGACCAAAAAATTCGAAAGACGTCCACATTTCAAAACGACAGTTTCAAGAGGCATATTTTATGCACATTTGTCTTATGATTCTTTCTTTTTCTTTCTTTCTTTCTTTCTTTTGTTAAAAAAACGGGAATGGACAAAGGCTGAACATCAGGAATTAATAAAGCCATGCAAATCCAGTGTACCAAAACGTTCACCTCACAGCCGTCAGAATGATCATCAGCAAGAAAACTCTACAAAAAAATAAGTGCTGAAGGGGTTTTAGAGAACTGCATACCCTTTAGCTGCTGGTGGGATGTAACCTGGTAAGAGCCAGTAGTGAGAACAGAACGGAGGTGCGTTTAAAGGTAAAAATTGAGCTACCATGTGATCTGGTAGGCCCACTGATGGGCCTATCACCTGAGTAGACCAGAATCAAAAAGAAACAGCCTGCCAGGCCTTCAATTCAGCAACATGTACCATAGCCAAGACCTGGAAGAAACCAAAATGTCCACCAACAGAAAAATGTACCAAGAAGAAGTCGTCCGTGTACACAACGGAATATTAGCCATGAAAAAGCATGGAACAGTGCCGTTGCCACCACTACAGAAGGATCTAGAGATAATCACCCAACTTGAAGTAAGAAAGAAACCGAAAGACAGATATCCTATGACATCACTTATACGTGTTACCTAAAACTTGATACCCATGAAATAATTTCCAAGAGAAGGACACGCATAGATTCAGAAAACCAAATTATGTAGAACCAAATGGAAAGGTGTAGGGAATGTATGAATTAGGTTATGGGGTTTAACAGACATGTACTAATACATATGATATATATATATATATATATATATATATATATATATATAATCACAAAATAACTATGGAATACGAAGAGAGGTCTACTCAACACTCTATAATAACATACATGGGAAAGGATCCAAAGAGGAATAAACAGATGCATTGATAGGATGAACCAGAAACTGTACACCCAGGAGAATCTACATTTTTATCAAACTTGCTCTGATCGTTCATAAAAATCAAATTTCAAAAGCAAACAACAATTTAGGAGATGTAAGCCCTTGGGGGTTTGCGCTGGCACATTCCACTCTAATTTGCAGCGTTCTAACATGATTTCCAGGAAAGCTCTGTTGCCCCAAATCCCAGAGTTGGAAATGAAGAAATGCTGCCGCCTTGTGGCCGTTTCCCACAAGGGCGGCTTTAAACCCACAGCTAATGGTCACTTAACATTCACAAGGACTCAGGGCTCTAAAGGACACCTGCCGTCAAAAAATGTCCCGAGGTAGGGAATGGCCAAAAAAAATTCAAAACTGGCAAAATTTTCAAGGAGATAGTATGGAGGGGAAAGTTTTACTCACTCTTTTTCAACAATGAGGAGAATGGATAAAAGCTCAACATCAGGAATTATTAGACTCATGAAAATCCAACCTCCAAGACGGTTTCAACTCACCCATGTCAACTACCATCAGCAAAAAGTTTACCAACAATAAATGCTGAAGGGGATTTAGAGAACTGTGTACCCTCTAGCTGCTGGTGAGATGTAAAGTGGTAACAGCCAATACTGAGAACAGAAAGGAGCTGCGTTTAAAAGTAAAACTTGAGCCACCATTCCATTCAGCAGGCCCACCGATGAGCCTCTCACCTGAGAAGTCCAGAGTCGAGAAGGCACAGGCTTCAACAGCTGCACTGCAGGAACTTTCACAATAGCCAAGACACGGAAGCAACCAAAATGTCCATAAACGAATGAATGGATAAAGAAGAAGTAGTCCATGTACACAATGGAATATTAGCCATGGAAAACAATGAAACACTTCTCTCTGAGGCACCATAGATGAGCCTAGAGATAATCACAGAACACGAGGTAAGTCGGAAAGCAAAAGACATATCTTATGATACCACTTAGAGGCGTTATCTAAGAACTGACACAAATGAACATATTTCCACAGAGGAAGACACTCACAGACTTAGAAAACAAACTATGCTTATCTAAAAAGAAAGGTGGGGGGAATGGAAAAATTAAGAGTACACTTACCATACGTGTACAGATACCTATTAAATACATATATCAAAAAGACCGGACATATAGCAAGGGAGGTCTATGGAACACTCTGCAATAATTTACATGGGAAGTGGATCTGTACGTGAACATATGTATGTAATGTACAAATGAACCAGATTGTGTACACCTAGGACAAACAATATTCTAATCATTACCGCGATAAAAAAATTAAAACAAGAAGTAAAGTGACATAAACTTATGGGGGTTTTTCCTGGCACATTCCATTGTAATTTACAACCTAGGAACAGGACTTCCAGAAAGGCTCTGCTGCCCTAGTAACCAGATTTGGGAATGGAGAAATGCTGCCGCCTTGTGGCCGTTTCCCACAACAGCAGCTTTAAGCCCAGTGCTAATGGTCACTAAATATTCACACTCATTGCGGGCCTGTACATGACACCTGCCCTCAAAAAACAAAAAACCCTGGGGTCGAAAATAGACCAAGAAATTCAAAAGAGGGCCACCTTTCAAGAAGGCAATTTCAACTGGTCTATTGTACTCACCGTTTGTTTAACAGAAATTTAAAACGGTGTGGAAAATGCTGAACACTAGGAATAATTAAACACATGCAAATCCAAATTACAAAAACCTATCAGCTCACACCAGTCAGAATGGCAATCAGAAAAAATTCTGCAAACAATAAATGCTGAAGGGGGTGTGGAGAAATGCCTACCCTTGGTTCAACGTGGAACATGGTAAGAGCCAGTAATGAAAACACAAAGGAGGTGCCTTGAAAAGGTAAATATTGAGCTACCATTCAATCAAGCATACCCACTTCTGGGCCTATCGCCTGAGAGGATGTGAATCAAAAGGTCACAGGCTGGGCTTCACTGGTGGCGCAGTGGTTGAGAGTCCGCCTGCCGATGCAGGGGACACGGGTTCGTGCCCCGGTCCGGGAAGAACCCACATGCTGCGGAGCGGCTAGTCCCATGAGCTATGGCTGCTGGGCCTGTGTGTCCGGAGCCTGTGCTCTGCAACGGGAGGGGCCACGGCAGTGAGAGGCCCACGTACCGCAAAAAATCAGAATAATAATAAAGAAACAGGCTGGCAATCCTGCACTCCAGCAATATTTACCATAGCCAACACTTGGAAGCAATGAAAATGTCCATCAACAGAGGAATTCACAAAGAAGAGGTGGTCCATGTACACACCGGAATATGACTCCAATAAAAAACTATATATTCATTTAAAAAAACAAAGATAAGTAAGGAGACGTCGGGTTTTGGGGGTTTATCCGGGCACATTCCCCTCTAACTTATAACCGAGGACCAACGCTGGCAGGAAGGTCGGATTCCCTAGTTACCAGATTGGGAAAAGCAGAAATGCTGCCGCCCTCTGGCCGTTACCTGCAACAGCAGCTTTAAAACCTGCGTTAAGGGTCACTTCCTATGCACCAGTACTGGAGGGCTGTAAATGAAACCTGCCCTCAAAGTGTCTTGAGGGAAGTAATGGCCAAAATAGTTCAAAATGTCACACATACTTCAAGAAAACAATTTGAAGAGCTAAGCTGTACTCACCGTTTGAAGGAAAAAAGGACATGCCAGAAAGCTCAATTTCAAGGGATTATGAGATGCATGCAAATCCAACCACAAAGAGGTATCAGCTCACACTAGTCAGAATAAACATCAGCAAAAAAACTACAAACAATAAATGCTGAAGGTGTTGTGGAGAAGTGCGTACCCTCAACTTGAAGTGGGATGTAACCTGGTAAGAGCCACTAATGAGAACCGAATGGAGGTGCCGTTATAAGGTAAACATTTGGCTACCATACGATCCAGCAGGCCCACTCCTGGGCCTATAACGTAAGAAGACAGAATTGGAAAGACACAGGCAGGCAAATGTGCATTGCTGCAATAGCCAAGACATGGAAGCAGCCAAAAAGTCCATCAACACATGTGTGGACAAAGAAGAACTGGTACATGTACAGACGGAATATTAGCCAAGGAAAAAAAGGACACAATGTCATTTGCAGCACTGTAGATGAGTCTACAGGTAATCACGCAACATGTAGTAAGTCAGAAAGAGAAAGACACATAGTGTATGGTATCACTTATAGGTGTTACCTAAAAATTGATACCAGTGAAGATGTTTCCACAGAGAAGGGCAATCACAGATTCATTAAACAAACTTATGGTTCACCAATGGAAAGGTGTGAGGATTGGATACATTCGGTCATTGGGGTTAAGAGACATATACAAACACAGGTGAAATATATAATCACCAAAAACCTACAGAATACCAAGAAAAGACTACTCAACATTCTCTCATAACGTACATGGGAAAAGGATCCCAGGAAGAATAGACATAGGTATATGTGTAAAAGAACCACATCTTGCACACCTAGAACAAGCAAAGCATTGTAATCAAACTTGCTGTGATAAAAAATATAAATTCAATTAAAAAACAACGAACAAGATGTAGTGGGACATAAACTTAAGGGGCTTTCTCCTGGCAAATTCCATTCTAAATTACAACCTAGAACACGACTTCCATTGACGTTCTGTTGCCCTAGTAACCAGATTTAGTAAAGGAGAGCTGCTGCCACCTTGTGGCCGTTTCACACAACAGCAGCTTTTAACCCAGTGCTAATGGTCAGTTGATATTCAAAATAATTGCAGGCGTGTAAATGACACCTGCCCTGAAAACAAATCCTGGGGTCGTATATCGACCAAAAAATTCGAAAGACGTCCACATTTCAAAACGACAGTTTCAAGAGGCATATTTTATGCACATTTGTCTTATGATTCTTTCTTTTTCTTTCTTTCTTTCTTTCTTTTGTTAAAAAAACGGGAATGGACAAAGGCTGAACATCAGGAATTAATAAAGCCATGCAAATCCAGTGTACCAAAACGTTCACCTCACAGCCGTCAGAATGATCATCAGCAAGAAAACTCTACAAAAAAATAAGTGCTGAAGGGGTTTTAGAGAACTGCATACCCTTTAGCTGCTGGTGGGATGTAACCTGGTAAGAGCCAGTAGTGAGAACAGAACGGAGGTGCGTTTAAAGGTAAAAATTGAGCTACCATGTGATCTGGTAGGCCCACTGATGGGCCTATCACCTGAGTAGACCAGAATCAAAAAGAAACAGCCTGCCAGGCCTTCAATTCAGCAACATGTACCATAGCCAAGACCTGGAAGAAACCAAAATGTCCACCAACAGAAAAATGTACCAAGAAGAAGTCGTCCGTGTACACAACGGAATATTAGCCATGAAAAAGCATGGAACAGTGCCGTTGCCACCACTACAGAAGGATCTAGAGATAATCACCCAACTTGAAGTAAGAAAGAAACCGAAAGACAGATATCCTATGACATCACTTATACGTGTTACCTAAAACTTGATACCCATGAAATAATTTCCAAGAGAAGGACACGCATAGATTCAGAAAACCAAATTATGTAGAACCAAATGGAAAGGTGTAGGGAATGTATGAATTAGGTTATGGGGTTTAACAGACATGTACTAATACATATGATATATATATATATATATATATATAATCACAAAATAACTATGGAATACGAAGAGAGGTCTACTCAACACTCTATAATAACATACATGGGAAAGGATCCAAAGAGGAATAAACAGATACATTGATAGGATGAACCAGAAACTGTACACCCAGGAGAATCTACATTTTTATCAAACTTGCTCTGATCGTTCATAAAAATCAAATTTCAAAAGCAAACAACAATTTAGGAGATGTAAGCCCTTGGGGGTTTGCGCTGGCACATTCCACTCTAATTTGCAGCGTTCTAACATGATTTCCAGGAAAGCTCTGTTGCCCCAAATCCCAGAGTTGGAAATGAAGAAATGCTGCCGCCTTGTGGCCGTTTCCCACAAGGGCGGCTTTAAACCCACAGCTAATGGTCACTTAACATTCACAAGGACTCAGGGCTCTAAAGGACACCTGCCGTCAAAAAATGTCCCGAGGTAGGGAATGGCCAAAAAAAATTCAAAACTGGCAAAATTTTCAAGGAGATAGTATGGAGGGGAAAGTTTTACTCACTCTTTTTCAACAATGAGGAGAATGGATAAAAGCTCAACATCAGGAATTATTAGACTCATGAAAATCCAACCTCCAAGACGGTTTCAACTCACCCATGTCAACTACCATCAGCAAAAAGTTTACCAACAATAAATGCTGAAGGGGATTTAGAGAACTGTGTACCCTCTAGCTGCTGGTGAGATGTAAAGTGGTAACAGCCAATACTGAGAACAGAAAGGAGCTGCGTTTAAAAGTAAAACTTGAGCCACCATTCCATTCAGCAGGCCCACCGATGAGCCTCTCACCTGAGAAGTCCAGAGTCGAGAAGGCACAGGCTTCAACAGCTGCACTGCAGGAACTTTCACAATAGCCAAGACACGGAAGCAACCAAAATGTCCATAAACGAATGAATGGATAAAGAAGAAGTAGTCCATGTACACAATGGAATATTAGCCATGGAAAACAATGAAACACTTCTCTCTGAGGCACCATAGATGAGCCTAGAGATAATCACAGAACACGAGGTAAGTCGGAAAGCAAAAGACATATCTTATGATACCACTTAGAGGCGTTATCTAAGAACTGACACAAATGAACATATTTCCACAGAGGAAGACACTCACAGACTTAGAAAACAAACTATGCTTATCTAAAAAGAAAGGTGGGGGGAATGGAAAAATTAAGAGTACACTTACCATACGTGTACAGATACCTATTAAATACATATATCAAAAAGACCGGACATATAGCAAGGGAGGTCTATGGAACACTCTGCAATAATTTACATGGGAAGTGGATCTGTACGTGAACATATGTATGTAATGTACAAATGAACCAGATTGTGTACACCTAGGACAAACAATATTCTAATCATTACCGCGATAAAAAAATTAAAACAAGAAGTAAAGTGACATAAACTTATGGGGGTTTTTCCTGGCACATTCCATTGTAATTTACAACCTAGGAACAGGACTTCCAGAAAGGCTCTGCTGCCCTAGTAACCAGATTTGGGAATGGAGAAATGCTGCCGCCTTGTGGCCGTTTCCCACAACAGCAGCTTTAAGCCCAGTGCTAATGGTCACTAAATATTCACACTCATTGCGGGCCTGTACATGACACCTGCCCTCAAAAAACAAAAAACCCTGGGGTCGAAAATAGACCAAGAAATTCAAAAGAGGGCCACCTTTCAAGAAGGCAATTTCAACTGGTCTATTGTACTCACCGTTTGTTTAACAGAAATTTAAAACGGTGTGGAAAATGCTGAACACTAGGAATAATTAAACACATGCAAATCCAAATTACAAAAACCTATCAGCTCACACCAGTCAGAATGGCAATCAGAAAAAATTCTGCAAACAATAAATGCTGAAGGGGGTGTGGAGAAATGCCTACCCTTGGTTCAACGTGGAACATGGTAAGAGCCAGTAATGAAAACACAAAGGAGGTGCCTTGAAAAGGTAAATATTGAGCTACCATTCAATCAAGCATACCCACTTCTGGGCCTATCGCCTGAGAGGATGTGAATCAAAAGGTCACAGGCTGGGCTTCACTGGTGGCGCAGTGGTTGAGAGTCCGCCTGCCGATGCAGGGGACACGGGTTCGTGCCCCGGTCCGGGAAGAACCCACATGCTGCGGAGCGGCTAGTCCCATGAGCTATGGCTGCTGGGCCTGTGTGTCCGGAGCCTGTGCTCTGCAACGGGAGGGGCCACGGCAGTGAGAGGCCCACGTACCGCAAAAAATCAGAATAATAATAAAGAAACAGGCTGGCAATCCTGCACTCCAGCAATATTTACCATAGCCAACACTTGGAAGCAATGAAAATGTCCATCAACAGAGGAATTCACAAAGAAGAGGTGGTCCATGTACACACCGGAATATGACTCCAATAAAAAACTATATATTCATTTAAAAAAACAAAGATAAGTAAGGAGACGTCGGGTTTTGGGGGTTTATCCGGGCACATTCCCCTCTAACTTATAACCGAGGACCAACGCTGGCAGGAAGGTCGGATTCCCTAGTTACCAGATTGGGAAAAGCAGAAATGCTGCCGCCCTCTGGCCGTTACCTGCAACAGCAGCTTTAAAACCTGCGTTAAGGGTCACTTCCTATGCACCAGTACTGGAGGGCTGTAAATGAAACCTGCCCTCAAAGTGTCTTGAGGGAAGTAATGGCCAAAATAGTTCAAAATGTCACACATACTTCAAGAAAACAATTTGAAGAGCTAAGCTGTACTCACCGTTTGAAGGAAAAAAGGACATGCCAGAAAGCTCAATTTCAAGGGATTATGAGATGCATGCAAATCCAACCACAAAGAGGTATCAGCTCACACTAGTCAGAATAAACATCAGCAAAAAAACTACAAACAATAAATGCTGAAGGTGTTGTGGAGAAGTGCGTACCCTCAACTTGAAGTGGGATGTAACCTGGTAAGAGCCACTAATGAGAACCGAATGGAGGTGCCGTTATAAGGTAAACATTTGGCTACCATACGATCCAGCAGGCCCACTCCTGGGCCTATAACGTAAGAAGACAGAATTGGAAAGACACAGGCAGGCAAATGTGCATTGCTGCAATAGCCAAGACATGGAAGCAGCCAAAAAGTCCATCAACACATGTGTGGACAAAGAAGAACTGGTACATGTACAGACGGAATATTAGCCAAGGAAAAAAAGGACACAATGTCATTTGCAGCACTGTAGATGAGTCTACAGGTAATCACGCAACATGTAGTAAGTCAGAAAGAGAAAGACACATAGTGTATGGTATCACTTATAGGTGTTACCTAAAAATTGATACCAGTGAAGATGTTTCCACAGAGAAGGGCAATCACAGATTCATTAAACAAACTTATGGTTCACCAATGGAAAGGTGTGAGGATTGGATACATTCGGTCATTGGGGTTAAGAGACATATACAAACACAGGTGAAATATATAATCACCAAAAACCTACAGAATACCAAGAAAAGACTACTCAACATTCTCTCATAACGTACATGGGAAAAGGATCCCAGGAAGAATAGACATAGGTATATGTGTAAAAGAACCACATCTTGCACACCTAGAACAAGCAAAGCATTGTAATCAAACTTGCTGTGATAAAAAATATAAATTCAATTAAAAAACAACGAACAAGATGTAGTGGGACATAAACTTAAGGGGCTTTCTCCTGGCAAATTCCATTCTAAATTACAACCTAGAACACGACTTCCATTGACGTTCTGTTGCCCTAGTAACCAGATTTAGTAAAGGAGAGCTGCTGCCACCTTGTGGCCGTTTCACACAACAGCAGCTTTTAACCCAGTGCTAATGGTCAGTTGATATTCAAAATAATTGCAGGCGTGTAAATGACACCTGCCCTGAAAACAAATCCTGGGGTCGTATATCGACCAAAAAATTCGAAAGACGTCCACATTTCAAAACGACAGTTTCAAGAGGCATATTTTATGCACATTTGTCTTATGATTCTTTCTTTTTCTTTCTTTCTTTCTTTCTTTTGTTAAAAAAACGGGAATGGACAAAGGCTGAACATCAGGAATTAATAAAGCCATGCAAATCCAGTGTACCAAAACGTTCACCTCACAGCCGTCAGAATGATCATCAGCAAGAAAACTCTACAAAAAAATAAGTGCTGAAGGGGTTTTAGAGAACTGCATACCCTTTAGCTGCTGGTGGGATGTAACCTGGTAAGAGCCAGTAGTGAGAACAGAATGGAGGTGCGTTTAAAGGTAAAAATTGAGCTACCATGTGATCTGGTAGGCCCACTGATGGGCCTATCACCTGAGTAGACCAGAATCAAAAAGAAACAGCCTGCCAGGCCTTCAATTCAGCAACATGTACCATAGCCAAGACCTGGAAGAAACCAAAATGTCCACCAACAGAAAAATGTACCAAGAAGAAGTCGTCCGTGTACACAACGGAATATTAGCCATGAAAAAGCATGGAACAGTGCCGTTGCCACCACTACAGAAGGATCTAGAGATAATCACCCAACTTGAAGTAAGAAAGAAACCGAAAGACAGATATCCTATGACATCACTTATACGTGTTACCTAAAACTTGATACCCATGAAATAATTTCCAAGAGAAGGACACGCATAGATTCAGAAAACCAAATTATGTAGAACCAAATGGAAAGGTGTAGGGAATGTATGAATTAGGTTATGGGGTTTAACAGACATGTACTAATACATATGATATATATATATATATATATATATATATATATATAATCACAAAATAACTATGGAATACGAAGAGAGGTCTACTCAACACTCTATAATAACATACATGGGAAAGGATCCAAAGAGGAATAAACAGATACATTGATAGGATGAACCAGAAACTGTACACCCAGGAGAATCTACATTTTTATCAAACTTGCTCTGATCGTTCATAAAAATCAAATTTCAAAAGCAAACAACAATTTAGGAGATGTAAGCCCTTGGGGGTTTGCGCTGGCACATTCCACTCTAATTTGCAGCGTTCTAACATGATTTCCAGGAAAGCTCTGTTGCCCCAAATCCCAGAGTTGGAAATGAAGAAATGCTGCCGCCTTGTGGCCGTTTCCCACAAGGGCGGCTTTAAACCCACAGCTAATGGTCACTTAACATTCACAAGGACTCAGGGCTCTAAAGGACACCTGCCGTCAAAAAATGTCCCGAGGTAGGGAATGGCCAAAAAAAATTCAAAACTGGCAAAATTTTCAAGGAGATAGTATGGAGGGGAAAGTTTTACTCACTCTTTTTCAACAATGAGGAGAATGGATAAAAGCTCAACATCAGGAATTATTAGACTCATGAAAATCCAACCTCCAAGACGGTTTCAACTCACCCATGTCAACTACCATCAGCAAAAAGTTTACCAACAATAAATGCTGAAGGGGATTTAGAGAACTGTGTACCCTCTAGCTGCTGGTGAGATGTAAAGTGGTAACAGCCAATACTGAGAACAGAAAGGAGCTGCGTTTAAAAGTAAAACTTGAGCCACCATTCCATTCAGCAGGCCCACCGATGAGCCTCTCACCTGAGAAGTCCAGAGTCGAGAAGGCACAGGCTTCAACAGCTGCACTGCAGGAACTTTCACAATAGCCAAGACACGGAAGCAACCAAAATGTCCATAAACGAATGAATGGATAAAGAAGAAGTAGTCCATGTACACAATGGAATATTAGCCATGGAAAACAATGAAACACTTCTCTCTGAGGCACCATAGATGAGCCTAGAGATAATCACAGAACACGAGGTAAGTCGGAAAGCAAAAGACATATCTTATGATACCACTTAGAGGCGTTATCTAAGAACTGACACAAATGAACATATTTCCACAGAGGAAGACACTCACAGACTTAGAAAACAAACTATGCTTATCTAAAAAGAAAGGTGGGGGGAATGGAAAAATTAAGAGTACACTTACCATACGTGTACAGATACCTATTAAATACATATATCAAAAAGACCGGACATATAGCAAGGGAGGTCTATGGAACACTCTGCAATAATTTACATGGGAAGTGGATCTGTACGTGAACATATGTATGTAATGTACAAATGAACCAGATTGTGTACACCTAGGACAAACAATATTCTAATCATTACCGCGATAAAAAAATTAAAACAAGAAGTAAAGTGACATAAACTTATGGGGGTTTTTCCTGGCACATTCCATTGTAATTTACAACCTAGGAACAGGACTTCCAGAAAGGCTCTGCTGCCCTAGTAACCAGATTTGGGAATGGAGAAATGCTGCCGCCTTGTGGCCGTTTCCCACAACAGCAGCTTTAAGCCCAGTGCTAATGGTCACTAAATATTCACACTCATTGCGGGCCTGTAAATGACACCTGCCCTCAAAAAACAAAAAACCCTGGGGTCGAAAATAGACCAAGAAATTCAAAAGAGGGCCACCTTTCAAGAAGGCAATTTCAACTGGTCTATTGTACTCACCGTTTGTTTAACAGAAATTTAAAACGGTGTGGAAAATGCTGAACACTAGGAATAATTAAACACATGCAAATCCAAATTACAAAAACCTATCAGCTCACACCAGTCAGAATGGCAATCAGAAAAAATTCTGCAAACAATAAATGCTGAAGGGGGTGTGGAGAAATGCCTACCCTTGGTTCAACGTGGAACATGGTAAGAGCCAGTAATGAAAACACAAAGGAGGTGCCTTGAAAAGGTAAATATTGAGCTACCATTCAATCAAGCATACCCACTTCTGGGCCTATCGCCTGAGAGGATGTGAATCAAAAGGTCACAGGCTGGGCTTCACTGGTGGCGCAGTGGTTGAGAGTCCGCCTGCCGATGCAGGGGACACGGGTTCGTGCCCCGGTCCGGGAAGAACCCACATGCTGCGGAGCGGCTAGTCCCATGAGCTATGGCTGCTGGGCCTGTGTGTCCGGAGCCTGTGCTCTGCAACGGGAGGGGCCACGGCAGTGAGAGGCCCACGTACCGCAAAAAATCAGAATAATAATAAAGAAACAGGCTGGCAATCCTGCACTCCAGCAATATTTACCATAGCCAACACTTGGAAGCAATGAAAATGTCCATCAACAGAGGAATTCACAAAGAAGAGGTGGTCCATGTACACACCGGAATATGACTCCAATAAAAAACTATATATTCATTTAAAAAAACAAAGATAAGTAAGGAGACGTCGGGTTTTGGGGGTTTATCCGGGCACATTCCCCTCTAACTTATAACCGAGGACCAACGCTGGCAGGAAGGTCGGATTCCCTAGTTACCAGATTGGGAAAAGCAGAAATGCTGCCGCCCTCTGGCCGTTACCTGCAACAGCAGCTTTAAAACCTGCGTTAAGGGTCACTTCCTATGCACCAGTACTGGAGGGCTGTAAATGAAACCTGCCCTCAAAGTGTCTTGAGGGAAGTAATGGCCAAAATAGTTCAAAATGTCACACATACTTCAAGAAAACAATTTGAAGAGCTAAGCTGTACTCACCGTTTGAAGGAAAAAAGGACATGCCAGAAAGCTCAATTTCAAGGGATTATGAGATGCATGCAAATCCAACCACAAAGAGGTATCAGCTCACACTAGTCAGAATAAACATCAGCAAAAAAACTACAAACAATAAATGCTGAAGGTGTTGTGGAGAAGTGCGTACCCTCAACTTGAAGTGGGATGTAACCTGGTAAGAGCCACTAATGAGAACCGAATGGAGGTGCCGTTATAAGGTAAACATTTGGCTACCATACGATCCAGCAGGCCCACTCCTGGGCCTATAACGTAAGAAGACAGAATTGGAAAGACACAGGCAGGCAAATGTGCATTGCTGCAATAGTCAAGACATGGAAGCAGCCAAAAAGTCCATCAACACATGTGTGGACAAAGAAGAACTGGTACATGTACAGACGGAATATTAGCCAAGGAAAAAAAGGACACAATGTCATTTGCAGCACTGTAGATGAGTCTACAGGTAATCACGCAACATGTAGTAAGTCAGAAAGAGAAAGACACATAGTGTATGGTATCACTTATAGGTGTTACCTAAAAATTGATACCAGTGAAGATGTTTCCACAGAGAAGGGCAATCACAGATTCATTAAACAAACTTATGGTTCACCAATGGAAAGGTGTGAGGATTGGATACATTCGGTCATTGGGGTTAAGAGACATATACAAACACAGGTGAAATATATAATCACCAAAAACCTACAGAATACCAAGAAAAGACTACTCAACATTCTCTCATAACGTACATGGGAAAAGGATCCCAGGAAGAATAGACATAGGTATATGTGTAAAAGAACCACATCTTGCACACCTAGAACAAGCAAAGCATTGTAATCAAACTTGCTGTGATAAAAAATATAAATTCAATTAAAAAACAACGAACAAGATGTAGTGGGACATAAACTTAAGGGGCTTTCTCCTGGCAAATTCCATTCTAAATTACAACCTAGAACACGACTTCCATTGACGTTCTGTTGCCCTAGTAACCAGATTTAGTAAAGGAGAGCTGCTGCCACCTTGTGGCCGTTTCACACAACAGCAGCTTTTAACCCAGTGCTAATGGTCAGTTGATATTCAAAATAATTGCAGGCGTGTAAATGACACCTGCCCTGAAAACAAATCCTGGGGTCGTATATCGACCAAAAAATTCGAAAGACGTCCACATTTCAAAACGACAGTTTCAAGAGGCATATTTTATGCACATTTGTCTTATGATTCTTTCTTTTTCTTTCTTTCTTTCTTTCTTTTGTTAAAAAAACGGGAATGGACAAAGGCTGAACATCAGGAATTAATAAAGCCATGCAAATCCAGTGTACCAAAACGTTCACCTCACAGCCGTCAGAATGATCATCAGCAAGAAAACTCTACAAAAAAATAAGTGCTGAAGGGGTTTTAGAGAACTGCATACCCTTTAGCTGCTGGTGGGATGTAACCTGGTAAGAGCCAGTAGTGAGAACAGAACGGAGGTGCGTTTAAAGGTAAAAATTGAGCTACCATGTGATCTGGTAGGCCCACTGATGGGCCTATCACCTGAGTAGACCAGAATCAAAAAGAAACAGCCTGCCAGGCCTTCAATTCAGCAACATGTACCATAGCCAAGACCTGGAAGAAACCAAAATGTCCACCAACAGAAAAATGTACCAAGAAGAAGTCGTCCGTGTACACAACGGAATATTAGCCATGAAAAAGCATGGAACAGTGCCGTTGCCACCACTACAGAAGGATCTAGAGATAATCACCCAACTTGAAGTAAGAAAGAAACCGAAAGACAGATATCCTATGACATCACTTATACGTGTTACCTAAAACTTGATACCCATGAAATAATTTCCAAGAGAAGGACACGCATAGATTCAGAAAACCAAATTATGTAGAACCAAATGGAAAGGTGTAGGGAATGTATGAATTAGGTTATGGGGTTTAACAGACATGTACTAATACATATGATATATATATATATATATATATATATATATATAATCACAAAATAACTATGGAATACGAAGAGAGGTCTACTCAACACTCTATAATAACATACATGGGAAAGGATCCAAAGAGGAATAAACAGATACATTGATAGGATGAACCAGAAACTGTACACCCAGGAGAATCTACATTTTTATCAAACTTGCTCTGATCGTTCATAAAAATCAAATTTCAAAAGCAAACAACAATTTAGGAGATGTAAGCCCTTGGGGGTTTGCGCTGGCACATTCCACTCTAATTTGCAGCGTTCTAACATGATTTCCAGGAAAGCTCTGTTGCCCCAAATCCCAGAGTTGGAAATGAAGAAATGCTGCCGCCTTGTGGCCGTTTCCCACAAGGGCGGCTTTAAACCCACAGCTAATGGTCACTTAACATTCACAAGGACTCAGGGCTCTAAAGGACACCTGCCGTCAAAAAATGTCCCGAGGTAGGGAATGGCCAAAAAAAATTCAAAACTGGCAAAATTTTCAAGGAGATAGTATGGAGGGGAAAGTTTTACTCACTCTTTTTCAACAATGAGGAGAATGGATAAAAGCTCAACATCAGGAATTATTAGACTCATGAAAATCCAACCTCCAAGACGGTTTCAACTCACCCATGTCAACTACCATCAGCAAAAAGTTTACCAACAATAAATGCTGAAGGGGATTTAGAGAACTGTGTACCCTCTAGCTGCTGGTGAGATGTAAAGTGGTAACAGCCAATACTGAGAACAGAAAGGAGCTGCGTTTAAAAGTAAAACTTGAGCCACCATTCCATTCAGCAGGCCCACCGATGAGCCTCTCACCTGAGAAGTCCAGAGTCGAGAAGGCACAGGCTTCAACAGCTGCACTGCAGGAACTTTCACAATAGCCAAGACACGGAAGCAACCAAAATGTCCATAAACGAATGAATGGATAAAGAAGAAGTAGTCCATGTACACAATGGAATATTAGCCATGGAAAACAATGAAACACTTCTCTCTGAGGCACCATAGATGAGCCTAGAGATAATCACAGAACACGAGGTAAGTCGGAAAGCAAAAGACATATCTTATGATACCACTTAGAGGCGTTATCTAAGAACTGACACAAATGAACATATTTCCACAGAGGAAGACACTCACAGACTTAGAAAACAAACTATGCTTATCTAAAAAGAAAGGTGGGGGGAATGGAAAAATTAAGAGTACACTTACCATACGTGTACAGATACCTATTAAATACATATATCAAAAAGACCGGACATATAGCAAGGGAGGTCTATGGAACACTCTGCAATAATTTACATGGGAAGTGGATCTGTACGTGAACATATGTATGTAATGTACAAATGAACCAGATTGTGTACACCTAGGACAAACAATATTCTAATCATTACCGCGATAAAAAAATTAAAACAAGAAGTAAAGTGACATAAACTTATGGGGGTTTTTCCTGGCACATTCCATTGTAATTTACAACCTAGGAACAGGACTTCCAGAAAGGCTCTGCTGCCCTAGTAACCAGATTTGGGAATGGAGAAATGCTGCCGCCTTGTGGCCGTTTCCCACAACAGCAGCTTTAAGCCCAGTGCTAATGGTCACTAAATATTCACACTCATTGCGGGCCTGTAAATGACACCTGCCCTCAAAAAAAAAAACAAAACCCTGGGGTCGAAAATAGACCAAGAAATTCAAAAGAGGGCCACCTTTCAAGAAGGCAATTTCAACTGGTCTATTGTACTCACCGTTTGTTTAACAGAAATTTAAAACGGTGTGGAAAATGCTGAACACTAGGAATAATTAAACACATGCAAATCCAAATTACAAAAACCTATCAGCTCACACCAGTCAGAATGGCAATCAGAAAAAATTCTGCAAACAATAAATGCTGAAGGGGGTGTGGAGAAATGCCTACCCTTGGTTCAACGTGGAACATGGTAAGAGCCAGTAATGAAAACACAAAGGAGGTGCCTTGAAAAGGTAAATATTGAGCTACCATTCAATCAAGCATACCCACTTCTGGGCCTATCGCCTGAGAGGATGTGAATCAAAAGGTCACAGGCTGGGCTTCACTGGTGGCGCAGTGGTTGAGAGTCCGCCTGCCGATGCAGGGGACACGGGTTCGTGCCCCGGTCCGGGAAGAACCCACATGCTGCGGAGCGGCTAGTCCCATGAGCTATGGCTGCTGGGCCTGTGTGTCCGGAGCCTGTGCTCTGCAACGGGAGGGGCCACGGCAGTGAGAGGCCCACGTACCGCAAAAAATCAGAATAATAATAAAGAAACAGGCTGGCAATCCTGCACTCCAGCAATATTTACCATAGCCAACACTTGGAAGCAATGAAAATGTCCATCAACAGAGGAATTCACAAAGAAGAGGTGGTCCATGTACACACCGGAATATGACTCCAATAAAAAACTATATATTCATTTAAAAAAACAAAGATAAGTAAGGAGACGTCGGGTTTTGGGGGTTTATCCGGGCACATTCCCCTCTAACTTATAACCGAGGACCAACGCTGGCAGGAAGGTCGGATTCCCTAGTTACCAGATTGGGAAAAGCAGAAATGCTGCCGCCCTCTGGCCGTTACCTGCAACAGCAGCTTTAAAACCTGCGTTAAGGGTCACTTCCTATGCACCAGTACTGGAGGGCTGTAAATGAAACCTGCCCTCAAAGTGTCTTGAGGGAAGTAATGGCCAAAATAGTTCAAAATGTCACACATACTTCAAGAAAACAATTTGAAGAGCTAAGCTGTACTCACCGTTTGAAGGAAAAAAGGACATGCCAGAAAGCTCAATTTCAAGGGATTATGAGATGCATGCAAATCCAACCACAAAGAGGTATCAGCTCACACTAGTCAGAATAAACATCAGCAAAAAAACTACAAACAATAAATGCTGAAGGTGTTGTGGAGAAGTGCGTACCCTCAACTTGAAGTGGGATGTAACCTGGTAAGAGCCACTAATGAGAACCGAATGGAGGTGCCGTTATAAGGTAAACATTTGGCTACCATACGATCCAGCAGGCCCACTCCTGGGCCTATAACGTAAGAAGACAGAATTGGAAAGACACAGGCAGGCAAATGTGCATTGCTGCAATAGTCAAGACATGGAAGCAGCCAAAAAGTCCATCAACACATGTGTGGACAAAGAAGAACTGGTACATGTACAGACGGAATATTAGCCAAGGAAAAAAAGGACACAATGTCATTTGCAGCACTGTAGATGAGTCTACAGGTAATCACGCAACATGTAGTAAGTCAGAAAGAGAAAGACACATAGTGTATGGTATCACTTATAGGTGTTACCTAAAAATTGATACCAGTGAAGATGTTTCCACAGAGAAGGGCAATCACAGATTCATTAAACAAACTTATGGTTCACCAATGGAAAGGTGTGAGGATTGGATACATTCGGTCATTGGGGTTAAGAGACATATACAAACACAGGTGAAATATATAATCACCAAAAACCTACAGAATACCAAGAAAAGACTACTCAACATTCTCTCATAACGTACATGGGAAAAGGATCCCAGGAAGAATAGACATAGGTATATGTGTAAAAGAACCACATCTTGCACACCTAGAACAAGCAAAGCATTGTAATCAAACTTGCTGTGATAAAAAATATAAATTCAATTAAAAAACAACGAACAAGATGTAGTGGGACATAAACTTAAGGGGCTTTCTCCTGGCAAATTCCATTCTAAATTACAACCTAGAACACGACTTCCATTGACGTTCTGTTGCCCTAGTAACCAGATTTAGTAAAGGAGAGCTGCTGCCACCTTGTGGCCGTTTCACACAACAGCAGCTTTTAACCCAGTGCTAATGGTCAGTTGATATTCAAAATAATTGCAGGCGTGTAAATGACACCTGCCCTGAAAACAAATCCTGGGGTCGTATATCGACCAAAAAATTCGAAAGACGTCCACATTTCAAAACGACAGTTTCAAGAGGCATATTTTATGCACATTTGTCTTATGATTCTTTCTTTTTCTTTCTTTCTTTCTTTCTTTTGTTAAAAAAACGGGAATGGACAAAGGCTGAACATCAGGAATTAATAAAGCCATGCAAATCCAGTGTACCAAAACGTTCACCTCACAGCCGTCAGAATGATCATCAGCAAGAAAACTCTACAAAAAAATAAGTGCTGAAGGGGTTTTAGAGAACTGCATACCCTTTAGCTGCTGGTGGGATGTAACCTGGTAAGAGCCAGTAGTGAGAACAGAACGGAGGTGCGTTTAAAGGTAAAAATTGAGCTACCATGTGATCTGGTAGGCCCACTGATGGGCCTATCACCTGAGTAGACCAGAATCAAAAAGAAACAGCCTGCCAGGCCTTCAATTCAGCAACATGTACCATAGCCAAGACCTGGAAGAAACCAAAATGTCCACCAACAGAAAAATGTACCAAGAAGAAGTCGTCCGTGTACACAACGGAATATTAGCCATGAAAAAGCATGGAACAGTGCCGTTGCCACCACTACAGAAGGATCTAGAGATAATCACCCAACTTGAAGTAAGAAAGAAACCGAAAGACAGATATCCTATGACATCACTTATACGTGTTACCTAAAACTTGATACCCATGAAATAATTTCCAAGAGAAGGACACGCATAGATTCAGAAAACCAAATTATGTAGAACCAAATGGAAAGGTGTAGGGAATGTATGAATTAGGTTATGGGGTTTAACAGACATGTACTAATACATATGATATATATATATATATATATATATATATATATAATCACAAAATAACTATGGAATACGAAGAGAGGTCTACTCAACACTCTATAATAACATACATGGGAAAGGATCCAAAGAGGAATAAACAGATACATTGATAGGATGAACCAGAAACTGTACACCCAGGAGAATCTACATTTTTATCAAACTTGCTCTGATCGTTCATAAAAATCAAATTTCAAAAGCAAACAACAATTTAGGAGATGTAAGCCCTTGGGGGTTTGCGCTGGCACATTCCACTCTAATTTGCAGCGTTCTAACATGATTTCCAGGAAAGCTCTGTTGCCCCAAATCCCAGAGTTGGAAATGAAGAAATGCTGCCGCCTTGTGGCCGTTTCCCACAAGGGCGGCTTTAAACCCACAGCTAATGGTCACTTAACATTCACAAGGACTCAGGGCTCTAAAGGACACCTGCCGTCAAAAAATGTCCCGAGGTAGGGAATGGCCAAAAAAAATTCAAAACTGGCAAAATTTTCAAGGAGATAGTATGGAGGGGAAAGTTTTACTCACTCTTTTTCAACAATGAGGAGAATGGATAAAAGCTCAACATCAGGAATTATTAGACTCATGAAAATCCAACCTCCAAGACGGTTTCAACTCACCCATGTCAACTACCATCAGCAAAAAGTTTACCAACAATAAATGCTGAAGGGGATTTAGAGAACTGTGTACCCTCTAGCTGCTGGTGAGATGTAAAGTGGTAACAGCCAATACTGAGAACAGAAAGGAGCTGCGTTTAAAAGTAAAACTTGAGCCACCATTCCATTCAGCAGGCCCACCGATGAGCCTCTCACCTGAGAAGTCCAGAGTCGAGAAGGCACAGGCTTCAACAGCTGCACTGCAGGAACTTTCACAATAGCCAAGACACGGAAGCAACCAAAATGTCCATAAACGAATGAATGGATAAAGAAGAAGTAGTCCATGTACACAATGGAATATTAGCCATGGAAAACAATGAAACACTTCTCTCTGAGGCACCATAGATGAGCCTAGAGATAATCACAGAACACGAGGTAAGTCGGAAAGCAAAAGACATATCTTATGATACCACTTAGAGGCGTTATCTAAGAACTGACACAAATGAACATATTTCCACAGAGGAAGACACTCACAGACTTAGAAAACAAACTATGCTTATCTAAAAAGAAAGGTGGGGGGAATGGAAAAATTAAGAGTACACTTACCATACGTGTACAGATACCTATTAAATACATATATCAAAAAGACCGGACATATAGCAAGGGAGGTCTATGGAACACTCTGCAATAATTTACATGGGAAGTGGATCTGTACGTGAACATATGTATGTAATGTACAAATGAACCAGATTGTGTACACCTAGGACAAACAATATTCTAATCATTACCGCGATAAAAAAATTAAAACAAGAAGTAAAGTGACATAAACTTATGGGGGTTTTTCCTGGCACATTCCATTGTAATTTACAACCTAGGAACAGGACTTCCAGAAAGGCTCTGCTGCCCTAGTAACCAGATTTGGGAATGGAGAAATGCTGCCGCCTTGTGGCCGTTTCCCACAACAGCAGCTTTAAGCCCAGTGCTAATGGTCACTAAATATTCACACTCATTGCGGGCCTGTAAATGACACCTGCCCTCAAAAAAAAAAACAAAACCCTGGGGTCGAAAATAGACCAAGAAATTCAAAAGAGGGCCACCTTTCAAGAAGGCAATTTCAACTGGTCTATTGTACTCACCGTTTGTTTAACAGAAATTTAAAACGGTGTGGAAAATGCTGAACACTAGGAATAATTAAACACATGCAAATCCAAATTACAAAAACCTATCAGCTCACACCAGTCAGAATGGCAATCAGAAAAAATTCTGCAAACAATAAATGCTGAAGGGGGTGTGGAGAAATGCCTACCCTTGGTTCAACGTGGAACATGGTAAGAGCCAGTAATGAAAACACAAAGGAGGTGCCTTGAAAAGGTAAATATTGAGCTACCATTCAATCAAGCATACCCACTTCTGGGCCTATCGCCTGAGAGGATGTGAATCAAAAGGTCACAGGCTGGGCTTCACTGGTGGCGCAGTGGTTGAGAGTCCGCCTGCCGATGCAGGGGACACGGGTTCGTGCCCCGGTCCGGGAAGAACCCACATGCTGCGGAGCGGCTAGTCCCATGAGCTATGGCTGCTGGGCCTGTGTGTCCGGAGCCTGTGCTCTGCAACGGGAGGGGCCACGGCAGTGAGAGGCCCACGTACCGCAAAAAATCAGAATAATAATAAAGAAACAGGCTGGCAATCCTGCACTCCAGCAATATTTACCATAGCCAACACTTGGAAGCAATGAAAATGTCCATCAACAGAGGAATTCACAAAGAAGAGGTGGTCCATGTACACACCGGAATATGACTCCAATAAAAAACTATATATTCATTTAAAAAAACAAAGATAAGTAAGGAGACGTCGGGTTTTGGGGGTTTATCCGGGCACATTCCCCTCTAACTTATAACCGAGGACCAACGCTGGCAGGAAGGTCGGATTCCCTAGTTACCAGATTGGGAAAAGCAGAAATGCTGCCGCCCTCTGGCCGTTACCTGCAACAGCAGCTTTAAAACCTGCGTTAAGGGTCACTTCCTATGCACCAGTACTGGAGGGCTGTAAATGAAACCTGCCCTCAAAGTGTCTTGAGGGAAGTAATGGCCAAAATAGTTCAAAATGTCACACATACTTCAAGAAAACAATTTGAAGAGCTAAGCTGTACTCACCGTTTGAAGGAAAAAAGGACATGCCAGAAAGCTCAATTTCAAGGGATTATGAGATGCATGCAAATCCAACCACAAAGAGGTATCAGCTCACACTAGTCAGAATAAACATCAGCAAAAAAACTACAAACAATAAATGCTGAAGGTGTTGTGGAGAAGTGCGTACCCTCAACTTGAAGTGGGATGTAACCTGGTAAGAGCCACTAATGAGAACCGAATGGAGGTGCCGTTATAAGGTAAACATTTGGCTACCATACGATCCAGCAGGCCCACTCCTGGGCCTATAACGTAAGAAGACAGAATTGGAAAGACACAGGCAGGCAAATGTGCATTGCTGCAATAGCCAAGACATGGAAGCAGCCAAAAAGTCCATCAACACATGTGTGGACAAAGAAGAACTGGTACATGTACAGACGGAATATTAGCCAAGGAAAAAAAGGACACAATGTCATTTGCAGCACTGTAGATGAGTCTACAGGTAATCACGCAACATGTAGTAAGTCAGAAAGAGAAAGACACATAGTGTATGGTATCACTTATAGGTGTTACCTAAAAATTGATACCAGTGAAGATGTTTCCACAGAGAAGGGCAATCACAGATTCATTAAACAAACTTATGGTTCACCAATGGAAAGGTGTGAGGATTGGATACATTCGGTCATTGGGGTTAAGAGACATATACAAACACAGGTGAAATATATAATCACCAAAAACCTACAGAATACCAAGAAAAGACTACTCAACATTCTCTCATAACGTACATGGGAAAAGGATCCCAGGAAGAATAGACATAGGTATATGTGTAAAAGAACCACATCTTGCACACCTAGAACAAGCAAAGCATTGTAATCAAACTTGCTGTGATAAAAAATATAAATTCAATTAAAAAACAACGAACAAGATGTAGTGGGACATAAACTTAAGGGGCTTTCTCCTGGCAAATTCCATTCTAAATTACAACCTAGAACACGACTTCCATTGACGTTCTGTTGCCCTAGTAACCAGATTTAGTAAAGGAGAGCTGCTGCCACCTTGTGGCCGTTTCACACAACAGCAGCTTTTAACCCAGTGCTAATGGTCAGTTGATATTCAAAATAATTGCAGGCGTGTAAATGACACCTGCCCTGAAAACAAATCCTGGGGTCGTATATCGACCAAAAAATTCGAAAGACGTCCACATTTCAAAACGACAGTTTCAAGAGGCATATTTTATGCACATTTGTCTTATGATTCTTTCTTTTTCTTTCTTTCTTTCTTTCTTTTGTTAAAAAAACGGGAATGGACAAAGGCTGAACATCAGGAATTAATAAAGCCATGCAAATCCAGTGTACCAAAACGTTCACCTCACAGCCGTCAGAATGATCATCAGCAAGAAAACTCTACAAAAAAATAAGTGCTGAAGGGGTTTTAGAGAACTGCATACCCTTTAGCTGCTGGTGGGATGTAACCTGGTAAGAGCCAGTAGTGAGAACAGAACGGAGGTGCGTTTAAAGGTAAAAATTGAGCTACCATGTGATCTGGTAGGCCCACTGATGGGCCTATCACCTGAGTAGACCAGAATCAAAAAGAAACAGCCTGCCAGGCCTTCAATTCAGCAACATGTACCATAGCCAAGACCTGGAAGAAACCAAAATGTCCACCAACAGAAAAATGTACCAAGAAGAAGTCGTCCATGTACACAACGGAATATTAGCCATGAAAAAGCATGGAACAGTGCCGTTGCCACCACTACAGAAGGATCTAGAGATAATCACCCAACTTGAAGTAAGAAAGAAACCGAAAGACAGATATCCTATGACATCACTTATACGTGTTACCTAAAACTTGATACCCATGAAATAATTTCCAAGAGAAGGACACGCATAGATTCAGAAAACCAAATTATGTAGAACCAAATGGAAAGGTGTAGGGAATGTATGAATTAGGTTATGGGGTTTAACAGACATGTACTAATACATATGATATATATATATATATATATATATATATATATATAATCACAAAATAACTATGGAATACGAAGAGAGGTCTACTCAACACTCTATAATAACATACATGGGAAAGGATCCAAAGAGGAATAAACAGATACATTGATAGGATGAACCAGAAACTGTACACCCAGGAGAATCTACATTTTTATCAAATTTGCTCTGATCGTTCATAAAAATCAAATTTCAAAAGCAAACAACAATTTAGGAGATGTAAGCCCTTGGGGGTTTGCGCTGGCACATTCCACTCTAATTTGCAGCGTTCTAACATGATTTCCAGGAAAGCTCTGTTGCCCCAAATCCCAGAGTTGGAAATGAAGAAATGCTGCCGCCTTGTGGCCGTTTCCCACAAGGGCGGCTTTAAACCCACAGCTAATGGTCACTTAACATTCACAAGGACTCAGGGCTCTAAAGGACACCTGCCGTCAAAAAATGTCCCGAGGTAGGGAATGGCCAAAAAAAATTCAAAACTGGCAAAATTTTCAAGGAGATAGTATGGAGGGGAAAGTTTTACTCACTCTTTTTCAACAATGAGGAGAATGGATAAAAGCTCAACATCAGGAATTATTAGACTCATGAAAATCCAACCTCCAAGACGGTTTCAACTCACCCATGTCAACTACCATCAGCAAAAAGTTTACCAACAATAAATGCTGAAGGGGATTTAGAGAACTGTGTACCCTCTAGCTGCTGGTGAGATGTAAAGTGGTAACAGCCAATACTGAGAACAGAAAGGAGCTGCGTTTAAAAGTAAAACTTGAGCCACCATTCCATTCAGCAGGCCCACCGATGAGCCTCTCACCTGAGAAGTCCAGAGTCGAGAAGGCACAGGCTTCAACAGCTGCACTGCAGGAACTTTCACAATAGCCAAGACACGGAAGCAACCAAAATGTCCATAAACGAATGAATGGATAAAGAAGAAGTAGTCCATGTACACAATGGAATATTAGCCATGGAAAACAATGAAACACTTCTCTCTGAGGCACCATAGATGAGCCTAGAGATAATCACAGAACACGAGGTAAGTCGGAAAGCAAAAGACATATCTTATGATACCACTTAGAGGCGTTATCTAAGAACTGACACAAATGAACATATTTCCACAGAGGAAGACACTCACAGACTTAGAAAACAAACTATGCTTATCTAAAAAGAAAGGTGGGGGGAATGGAAAAATTAAGAGTACACTTACCATACGTGTACAGATACCTATTAAATACATATATCAAAAAGACCGGACATATAGCAAGGGAGGTCTATGGAACACTCTGCAATAATTTACATGGGAAGTGGATCTGTACGTGAACATATGTATGTAATGTACAAATGAACCAGATTGTGTACACCTAGGACAAACAATATTCTAATCATTACCGCGATAAAAAAATTAAAACAAGAAGTAAAGTGACATAAACTTATGGGGGTTTTTCCTGGCACATTCCATTGTAATTTACAACCTAGGAACAGGACTTCCAGAAAGGCTCTGCTGCCCTAGTAACCAGATTTGGGAATGGAGAAATGCTGCCGCCTTGTGGCCGTTTCCCACAACAGCAGCTTTAAGCCCAGTGCTAATGGTCACTAAATATTCACACTCATTGCGGGCCTGTAAATGACACCTGCCCTCAAAAAAAAAAAAAACCCTGGGGTCGAAAATAGACCAAGAAATTCAAAAGAGGGCCACCTTTCAAGAAGGCAATTTCAACTGGTCTATTGTACTCACCATTTGTTTAACAGAAATTTAAAACGGTGTGGAAAATGCTGAACACTAGGAATAATTAAACACATGCAAATCCAAATTACAAAAACCTATCAGCTCACACCAGTCAGAATGGCAATCAGAAAAAATTCTGCAAACAATAAATGCTGAAGGGGGTGTGGAGAAATGCCTACCCTTGGTTCAACGTGGAACATGGTAAGAGCCAGTAATGAAAACACAAAGGAGGTGCCTTGAAAAGGTAAATATTGAGCTACCATTCAATCAAGCATACCCACTTCTGGGCCTATCGCCTGAGAGGATGTGAATCAAAAGGTCACAGGCTGGGCTTCACTGGTGGCGCAGTGGTTGAGAGTCCGCCTGCCGATGCAGGGGACACGGGTTCGTGCCCCGGTCCGGGAAGAACCCACATGCTGCGGAGCGGCTAGTCCCATGAGCTATGGCTGCTGGGCCTGTGTGTCCGGAGCCTGTGCTCTGCAACGGGAGGGGCCACGGCAGTGAGAGGCCCACGTACCGCAAAAAATCAGAATAATAATAAAGAAACAGGCTGGCAATCCTGCACTCCAGCAATATTTACCATAGCCAACACTTGGAAGCAATGAAAATGTCCATCAACAGAGGAATTCACAAAGAAGAGGTGGTCCATGTACACACCGGAATATGACTCCAATAAAAAACTATATATTCATTTAAAAAAACAAAGATAAGTAAGGAGACGTCGGGTTTTGGGGGTTTATCCGGGCACATTCCCCTCTAACTTATAACCGAGGACCAACGCTGGCAGGAAGGTCGGATTCCCTAGTTACCAGATTGGGAAAAGCAGAAATGCTGCCGCCCTCTGGCCGTTACCTGCAACAGCAGCTTTAAAACCTGCGTTAAGGGTCACTTCCTATGCACCAGTACTGGAGGGCTGTAAATGAAACCTGCCCTCAAAGTGTCTTGAGGGAAGTAATGGCCAAAATAGTTCAAAATGTCACACATACTTCAAGAAAACAATTTGAAGAGCTAAGCTGTACTCACCGTTTGAAGGAAAAAAGGACATGCCAGAAAGCTCAATTTCAAGGGATTATGAGATGCATGCAAATCCAACCACAAAGAGGTATCAGCTCACACTAGTCAGAATAAACATCAGCAAAAAAACTACAAACAATAAATGCTGAAGGTGTTGTGGAGAAGTGCGTACCCTCAACTTGAAGTGGGATGTAACCTGGTAAGAGCCACTAATGAGAACCGAATGGAGGTGCCGTTATAAGGTAAACATTTGGCTACCATACGATCCAGCAGGCCCACTCCTGGGCCTATAACGTAAGAAGACAGAATTGGAAAGACACAGGCAGGCAAATGTGCATTGCTGCAATAGCCAAGACATGGAAGCAGCCAAAAAGTCCATCAACACATGTGTGGACAAAGAAGAACTGGTACATGTACAGACGGAATATTAGCCAAGGAAAAAAAGGACACAATGTCATTTGCAGCACTGTAGATGAGTCTACAGGTAATCACGCAACATGTAGTAAGTCAGAAAGAGAAAGACACATAGTGTATGGTATCACTTATAGGTGTTACCTAAAAATTGATACCAGTGAAGATGTTTCCACAGAGAAGGGCAATCACAGATTCATTAAACAAACTTATGGTTCACCAATGGAAAGGTGTGAGGATTGGATACATTCGGTCATTGGGGTTAAGAGACATATACAAACACAGGTGAAATATATAATCACCAAAAACCTACAGAATACCAAGAAAAGACTACTCAACATTCTCTCATAACGTACATGGGAAAAGGATCCCAGGAAGAATAGACATAGGTATATGTGTAAAAGAACCACATCTTGCACACCTAGAACAAGCAAAGCATTGTAATCAAACTTGCTGTGATAAAAAATATAAATTCAATTAAAAAACAACGAACAAGATGTAGTGGGACATAAACTTAAGGGGCTTTCTCCTGGCAAATTCCATTCTAAATTACAACCTAGAACACGACTTCCATTGACGTTCTGTTGCCCTAGTAACCAGATTTAGTAAAGGAGAGCTGCTGCCACCTTGTGGCCGTTTCACACAACAGCAGCTTTTAACCCAGTGCTAATGGTCAGTTGATATTCAAAATAATTGCAGGCGTGTAAATGACACCTGCCCTGAAAACAAATCCTGGGGTCGTATATCGACCAAAAAATTCGAAAGACGTCCACATTTCAAAACGACAGTTTCAAGAGGCATATTTTATGCACATTTGTCTTATGATTCTTTCTTTTTCTTTCTTTCTTTCTTTCTTTTGTTAAAAAAACGGGAATGGACAAAGGCTGAACATCAGGAATTAATAAAGCCATGCAAATCCAGTGTACCAAAACGTTCACCTCACAGCCGTCAGAATGATCATCAGCAAGAAAACTCTACAAAAAAATAAGTGCTGAAGGGGTTTTAGAGAACTGCATACCCTTTAGCTGCTGGTGGGATGTAACCTGGTAAGAGCCAGTAGTGAGAACAGAACGGAGGTGCGTTTAAAGGTAAAAATTGAGCTACCATGTGATCTGGTAGGCCCACTGATGGGCCTATCACCTGAGTAGACCAGAATCAAAAAGAAACAGCCTGCCAGGCCTTCAATTCAGCAACATGTACCATAGCCAAGACCTGGAAGAAACCAAAATGTCCACCAACAGAAAAATGTACCAAGAAGAAGTCGTCCGTGTACACAACGGAATATTAGCCATGAAAAAGCATGGAACAGTGCCGTTGCCACCACTACAGAAGGATCTAGAGATAATCACCCAACTTGAAGTAAGAAAGAAACCGAAAGACAGATATCCTATGACATCACTTATACGTGTTACCTAAAACTTGATACCCATGAAATAATTTCCAAGAGAAGGACACGCATAGATTCAGAAAACCAAATTATGTAGAACCAAATGGAAAGGTGTAGGGAATGTATGAATTAGGTTATGGGGTTTAACAGACATGTACTAATACATATGATATATATATATATATATATATATATATATATATAATCACAAAATAACTATGGAATACGAAGAGAGGTCTACTCAACACTCTATAATAACATACATGGGAAAGGATCCAAAGAGGAATAAACAGATACATTGATAGGATGAACCAGAAACTGTACACCCAGGAGAATCTACATTTTTATCAAACTTGCTCTGATCGTTCATAAAAATCAAATTTCAAAAGCAAACAACAATTTAGGAGATGTAAGCCCTTGGGGGTTTGCGCTGGCACATTCCACTCTAATTTGCAGCGTTCTAACATGATTTCCAGGAAAGCTCTGTTGCCCCAAATCCCAGAGTTGGAAATGAAGAAATGCTGCCGCCTTGTGGCCGTTTCCCACAAGGGCGGCTTTAAACCCACAGCTAATGGTCACTTAACATTCACAAGGACTCAGGGCTCTAAAGGACACCTGCCGTCAAAAAATGTCCCGAGGTAGGGAATGGCCAAAAAAAATTCAAAACTGGCAAAATTTTCAAGGAGATAGTATGGAGGGGAAAGTTTTACTCACTCTTTTTCAACAATGAGGAGAATGGATAAAAGCTCAACATCAGGAATTATTAGACTCATGAAAATCCAACCTCCAAGACGGTTTCAACTCACCCATGTCAACTACCATCAGCAAAAAGTTTACCAACAATAAATGCTGAAGGGGATTTAGAGAACTGTGTACCCTCTAGCTGCTGGTGAGATGTAAAGTGGTAACAGCCAATACTGAGAACAGAAAGGAGCTGCGTTTAAAAGTAAAACTTGAGCCACCATTCCATTCAGCAGGCCCACCGATGAGCCTCTCACCTGAGAAGTCCAGAGTCGAGAAGGCACAGGCTTCAACAGCTGCACTGCAGGAACTTTCACAATAGCCAAGACACGGAAGCAACCAAAATGTCCATAAACGAATGAATGGATAAAGAAGAAGTAGTCCATGTACACAATGGAATATTAGCCATGGAAAACAATGAAACACTTCTCTCTGAGGCACCATAGATGAGCCTAGAGATAATCACAGAACACGAGGTAAGTCGGAAAGCAAAAGACATATCTTATGATACCACTTAGAGGCGTTATCTAAGAACTGACACAAATGAACATATTTCCACAGAGGAAGACACTCACAGACTTAGAAAACAAACTATGCTTATCTAAAAAGAAAGGTGGGGGGAATGGAAAAATTAAGAGTACACTTACCATACGTGTACAGATACCTATTAAATACATATATCAAAAAGACCGGACATATAGCAAGGGAGGTCTATGGAACACTCTGCAATAATTTACATGGGAAGTGGATCTGTACGTGAACATATGTATGTAATGTACAAATGAACCAGATTGTGTACACCTAGGACAAACAATATTCTAATCATTACCGCGATAAAAAAATTAAAACAAGAAGTAAAGTGACATAAACTTATGGGGGTTTTTCCTGGCACATTCCATTGTAATTTACAACCTAGGAACAGGACTTCCAGAAAGGCTCTGCTGCCCTAGTAACCAGATTTGGGAATGGAGAAATGCTGCCGCCTTGTGGCCGTTTCCCACAACAGCAGCTTTAAGCCCAGTGCTAATGGTCACTAAATATTCACACTCATTGCGGGCCTGTAAATGACACCTGCCCTCAAAAAACAAAAAACCCTGGGGTCGAAAATAGACCAAGAAATTCAAAAGAGGGCCACCTTTCAAGAAGGCAATTTCAACTGGTCTATTGTACTCACCGTTTGTTTAACAGAAATTTAAAACGGTGTGGAAAATGCTGAACACTAGGAATAATTAAACACATGCAAATCCAAATTACAAAAACCTATCAGCTCACACCAGTCAGAATGGCAATCAGAAAAAATTCTGCAAACAATAAATGCTGAAGGGGGTGTGGAGAAATGCCTACCCTTGGTTCAACGTGGAACATGGTAAGAGCCAGTAATGAAAACACAAAGGAGGTGCCTTGAAAAGGTAAATATTGAGCTACCATTCAATCAAGCATACCCACTTCTGGGCCTATCGCCTGAGAGGATGTGAATCAAAAGGTCACAGGCTGGGCTTCACTGGTGGCGCAGTGGTTGAGAGTCCGCCTGCCGATGCAGGGGACACGGGTTCGTGCCCCGGTCCGGGAAGAACCCACATGCTGCGGAGCGGCTAGTCCCATGAGCTATGGCTGCTGGGCCTGTGTGTCCGGAGCCTGTGCTCTGCAACGGGAGGGGCCACGGCAGTGAGAGGCCCACGTACCGCAAAAAATCAGAATAATAATAAAGAAACAGGCTGGCAATCCTGCACTCCAGCAATATTTACCATAGCCAACACTTGGAAGCAATGAAAATGTCCATCAACAGAGGAATTCACAAAGAAGAGGTGGTCCATGTACACACCGGAATATGACTCCAATAAAAAACTATATATTCATTTAAAAAAACAAAGATAAGTAAGGAGACGTCGGGTTTTGGGGGTTTATCCGGGCACATTCCCCTCTAACTTATAACCGAGGACCAACGCTGGCAGGAAGGTCGGATTCCCTAGTTACCAGATTGGGAAAAGCAGAAATGCTGCCGCCCTCTGGCCGTTACCTGCAACAGCAGCTTTAAAACCTGCGTTAAGGGTCACTTCCTATGCACCAGTACTGGAGGGCTGTAAATGAAACCTGCCCTCAAAGTGTCTTGAGGGAAGTAATGGCCAAAATAGTTCAAAATGTCACACATACTTCAAGAAAACAATTTGAAGAGCTAAGCTGTACTCACCGTTTGAAGGAAAAAAGGACATGCCAGAAAGCTCAATTTCAAGGGATTATGAGATGCATGCAAATCCAACCACAAAGAGGTATCAGCTCACACTAGTCAGAATAAACATCAGCAAAAAAACTACAAACAATAAATGCTGAAGGTGTTGTGGAGAAGTGCGTACCCTCAACTTGAAGTGGGATGTAACCTGGTAAGAGCCACTAATGAGAACCGAATGGAGGTGCCGTTATAAGGTAAACATTTGGCTACCATACGATCCAGCAGGCCCACTCCTGGGCCTATAACGTAAGAAGACAGAATTGGAAAGACACAGGCAGGCAAATGTGCATTGCTGCAATAGCCAAGACATGGAAGCAGCCAAAAAGTCCATCAACACATGTGTGGACAAAGAAGAACTGGTACATGTACAGACGGAATATTAGCCAAGGAAAAAAAGGACACAATGTCATTTGCAGCACTGTAGATGAGTCTACAGGTAATCACGCAACATGTAGTAAGTCAGAAAGAGAAAGACACATAGTGTATGGTATCACTTATAGGTGTTACCTAAAAATTGATACCAGTGAAGATGTTTCCACAGAGAAGGGCAATCACAGATTCATTAAACAAACTTATGGTTCACCAATGGAAAGGTGTGAGGATTGGATACATTCGGTCATTGGGGTTAAGAGACATATACAAACACAGGTGAAATATATAATCACCAAAAACCTACAGAATACCAAGAAAAGACTACTCAACATTCTCTCATAACGTACATGGGAAAAGGATCCCAGGAAGAATAGACATAGGTATATGTGTAAAAGAACCACATCTTGCACACCTAGAACAAGCAAAGCATTGTAATCAAACTTGCTGTGATAAAAAATATAAATTCAATTAAAAAACAACGAACAAGATGTAGTGGGACATAAACTTAAGGGGCTTTCTCCTGGCAAATTCCATTCTAAATTACAACCTAGAACACGACTTCCATTGACGTTCTGTTGCCCTAGTAACCAGATTTAGTAAAGGAGAGCTGCTGCCACCTTGTGGCCGTTTCACACAACAGCAGCTTTTAACCCAGTGCTAATGGTCAGTTGATATTCAAAATAATTGCAGGCGTGTAAATGACACCTGCCCTGAAAACAAATCCTGGGGTCGTATATCGACCAAAAAATTCGAAAGACGTCCACATTTCAAAACGACAGTTTCAAGAGGCATATTTTATGCACATTTGTCTTATGATTCTTTCTTTTTCTTTCTTTCTTTCTTTCTTTTGTTAAAAAAACGGGAATGGACAAAGGCTGAACATCAGGAATTAATAAAGCCATGCAAATCCAGTGTACCAAAACGTTCACCTCACAGCCGTCAGAATGATCATCAGCAAGAAAACTCTACAAAAAAATAAGTGCTGAAGGGGTTTTAGAGAACTGCATACCCTTTAGCTGCTGGTGGGATGTAACCTGGTAAGAGCCAGTAGTGAGAACAGAACGGAGGTGCGTTTAAAGGTAAAAATTGAGCTACCATGTGATCTGGTAGGCCCACTGATGGGCCTATCACCTGAGTAGACCAGAATCAAAAAGAAACAGCCTGCCAGGCCTTCAATTCAGCAACATGTACCATAGCCAAGACCTGGAAGAAACCAAAATGTCCACCAACAGAAAAATGTACCAAGAAGAAGTCGTCCGTGTACACAACGGAATATTAGCCATGAAAAAGCATGGAACAGTGCCGTTGCCACCACTACAGAAGGATCTAGAGATAATCACCCAACTTGAAGTAAGAAAGAAACCGAAAGACAGATATCCTATGACATCACTTATACGTGTTACCTAAAACTTGATACCCATGAAATAATTTCCAAGAGAAGGACACGCATAGATTCAGAAAACCAAATTATGTAGAACCAAATGGAAAGGTGTAGGGAATGTATGAATTAGGTTATGGGGTTTAACAGACATGTACTAATACATATTATATATATATATATATATATATATATATAATCACAAAATAACTATGGAATACGAAGAGAGGTCTACTCAACACTCTATAATAACATACATGGGAAAGGATCCAAAGAGGAATAAACAGATACATTGATAGGATGAACCAGAAACTGTACACCCAGGAGAATCTACATTTTTATCAAATTTGCTCTGATCGTTCATAAAAATCAAATTTCAAAAGCAAACAACAATTTAGGAGATGTAAGCCCTTGGGGGTTTGCGCTGGCACATTCCACTCTAATTTGCAGCGTTCTAACATGATTTCCAGGAAAGCTCTGTTGCCCCAAATCCCAGAGTTGGAAATGAAGAAATGCTGCCGCCTTGTGGCCGTTTCCCACAAGGGCGGCTTTAAACCCACAGCTAATGGTCACTTAACATTCACAAGGACTCAGGGCTCTAAAGGACACCTGCCGTCAAAAAATGTCCCGAGGTAGGGAATGGCCAAAAAAAATTCAAAACTGGCAAAATTTTCAAGGAGATAGTATGGAGGGGAAAGTTTTACTCACTCTTTTTCAACAATGAGGAGAATGGATAAAAGCTCAACATCAGGAATTATTAGACTCATGAAAATCCAACCTCCAAGACGGTTTCAACTCACCCATGTCAACTACCATCAGCAAAAAGTTTACCAACAATAAATGCTGAAGGGGATTTAGAGAACTGTGTACCCTCTAGCTGCTGGTGAGATGTAAAGTGGTAACAGCCAATACTGAGAACAGAAAGGAGCTGCGTTTAAAAGTAAAACTTGAGCCACCATTCCATTCAGCAGGCCCACCGATGAGCCTCTCACCTGAGAAGTCCAGAGTCGAGAAGGCACAGGCTTCAACAGCTGCACTGCAGGAACTTTCACAATAGCCAAGACACGGAAGCAACCAAAATGTCCATAAACGAATGAATGGATAAAGAAGAAGTAGTCCATGTACACAATGGAATATTAGCCATGGAAAACAATGAAACACTTCTCTCTGAGGCACCATAGATGAGCCTAGAGATAATCACAGAACACGAGGTAAGTCGGAAAGCAAAAGACATATCTTATGATACCACTTAGAGGCGTTATCTAAGAACTGACACAAATGAACATATTTCCACAGAGGAAGACACTCACAGACTTAGAAAACAAACTATGCTTATCTAAAAAGAAAGGTGGGGGGAATGGAAAAATTAAGAGTACACTTACCATACGTGTACAGATACCTATTAAATACATATATCAAAAAGACCGGACATATAGCAAGGGAGGTCTATGGAACACTCTGCAATAATTTACATGGGAAGTGGATCTGTACGTGAACATATGTATGTAATGTACAAATGAACCAGATTGTGTACACCTAGGACAAACAATATTCTAATCATTACCGCGATAAAAAAATTAAAACAAGAAGTAAAGTGACATAAACTTATGGGGGTTTTTCCTGGCACATTCCATTGTAATTTACAACCTAGGAACAGGACTTCCAGAAAGGCTCTGCTGCCCTAGTAACCAGATTTGGGAATGGAGAAATGCTGCCGCCTTGTGGCCGTTTCCCACAACAGCAGCTTTAAGCCCAGTGCTAATGGTCACTAAATATTCACACTCATTGCGGGCCTGTAAATGACACCTGCCCTCAAAAAAAAAAACAAAACCCTGGGGTCGAAAATAGACCAAGAAATTCAAAAGAGGGCCACCTTTCAAGAAGGCAATTTCAACTGGTCTATTGTACTCACCGTTTGTTTAACAGAAATTTAAAACGGTGTGGAAAATGCTGAACACTAGGAATAATTAAACACATGCAAATCCAAATTACAAAAACCTATCAGCTCACACCAGTCAGAATGGCAATCAGAAAAAATTCTGCAAACAATAAATGCTGAAGGGGGTGTGGAGAAATGCCTACCCTTGGTTCAACGTGGAACATGGTAAGAGCCAGTAATGAAAACACAAAGGAGGTGCCTTGAAAAGGTAAATATTGAGCTACCATTCAATCAAGCATACCCACTTCTGGGCCTATCGCCTGAGAGGATGTGAATCAAAAGGTCACAGGCTGGGCTTCACTGGTGGCGCAGTGGTTGAGAGTCCGCCTGCCGATGCAGGGGACACGGGTTCGTGCCCCGGTCCGGGAAGAACCCACATGCTGCGGAGCGGCTAGTCCCA
Source organism: Mesoplodon mirus (assembly GCF_964341445.2). NCBI lineage: Eukaryota > Metazoa > Chordata > Mammalia > Artiodactyla > Ziphiidae > Mesoplodon > Mesoplodon mirus. The sequence continues at coordinate 207,340 of NW_028295185.1, forward strand.
TGAGCTATGGCTGCTGGGCCTGTGTGTCCGGAGCCTGTGCTCTGCAACGGGAGGGGCCACGGCAGTGAGAGGCCCACGTACCGCAAAAAATCAGAATAATAATAAAGAAACAGGCTGGCAATCCTGCACTCCAGCAATATTTACCATAGCCAACACTTGGAAGCAATGAAAATGTCCATCAACAGAGGAATTCACAAAGAAGAGGTGGTCCATGTACACACCGGAATATGACTCCAATAAAAAACTATATATTCATTTAAAAAAACAAAGATAAGTAAGGAGACGTCGGGTTTTGGGGGTTTATCCGGGCACATTCCCCTCTAACTTATAACCGAGGACCAACGCTGGCAGGAAGGTCGGATTCCCTAGTTACCAGATTGGGAAAAGCAGAAATGCTGCCGCCCTCTGGCCGTTACCTGCAACAGCAGCTTTAAAACCTGCGTTAAGGGTCACTTCCTATGCACCAGTACTGGAGGGCTGTAAATGAAACCTGCCCTCAAAGTGTCTTGAGGGAAGTAATGGCCAAAATAGTTCAAAATGTCACACATACTTCAAGAAAACAATTTGAAGAGCTAAGCTGTACTCACCGTTTGAAGGAAAAAAGGACATGCCAGAAAGCTCAATTTCAAGGGATTATGAGATGCATGCAAATCCAACCACAAAGAGGTATCAGCTCACACTAGTCAGAATAAACATCAGCAAAAAAACTACAAACAATAAATGCTGAAGGTGTTGTGGAGAAGTGCGTACCCTCAACTTGAAGTGGGATGTAACCTGGTAAGAGCCACTAATGAGAACCGAATGGAGGTGCCGTTATAAGGTAAACATTTGGCTACCATACGATCCAGCAGGCCCACTCCTGGGCCTATAACGTAAGAAGACAGAATTGGAAAGACACAGGCAGGCAAATGTGCATTGCTGCAATAGCCAAGACATGGAAGCAGCCAAAAAGTCCATCAACACATGTGTGGACAAAGAAGAACTGGTACATGTACAGACGGAATATTAGCCAAGGAAAAAAAGGACACAATGTCATTTGCAGCACTGTAGATGAGTCTACAGGTAATCACGCAACATGTAGTAAGTCAGAAAGAGAAAGACACATAGTGTATGGTATCACTTATAGGTGTTACCTAAAAATTGATACCAGTGAAGATGTTTCCACAGAGAAGGGCAATCACAGATTCATTAAACAAACTTATGGTTCACCAATGGAAAGGTGTGAGGATTGGATACATTCGGTCATTGGGGTTAAGAGACATATACAAACACAGGTGAAATATATAATCACCAAAAACCTACAGAATACCAAGAAAAGACTACTCAACATTCTCTCATAACGTACATGGGAAAAGGATCCCAGGAAGAATAGACATAGGTATATGTGTAAAAGAACCACATCTTGCACACCTAGAACAAGCAAAGCATTGTAATCAAACTTGCTGTGATAAAAAATATAAATTCAATTAAAAAACAACGAACAAGATGTAGTGGGACATAAACTTAAGGGGCTTTCTCCTGGCAAATTCCATTCTAAATTACAACCTAGAACACGACTTCCATTGACGTTCTGTTGCCCTAGTAACCAGATTTAGTAAAGGAGAGCTGCTGCCACCTTGTGGCCGTTTCACACAACAGCAGCTTTTAACCCAGTGCTAATGGTCAGTTGATATTCAAAATAATTGCAGGCGTGTAAATGACACCTGCCCTGAAAACAAATCCTGGGGTCGTATATCGACCAAAAAATTCGAAAGACGTCCACATTTCAAAACGACAGTTTCAAGAGGCATATTTTATGCACATTTGTCTTATGATTCTTTCTTTTTCTTTCTTTCTTTCTTTCTTTTGTTAAAAAAACGGGAATGGACAAAGGCTGAACATCAGGAATTAATAAAGCCATGCAAATCCAGTGTACCAAAACGTTCACCTCACAGCCGTCAGAATGATCATCAGCAAGAAAACTCTACAAAAAAATAAGTGCTGAAGGGGTTTTAGAGAACTGCATACCCTTTAGCTGCTGGTGGGATGTAACCTGGTAAGAGCCAGTAGTGAGAACAGAACGGAGGTGCGTTTAAAGGTAAAAATTGAGCTACCATGTGATCTGGTAGGCCCACTGATGGGCCTATCACCTGAGTAGACCAGAATCAAAAAGAAACAGCCTGCCAGGCCTTCAATTCAGCAACATGTACCATAGCCAAGACCTGGAAGAAACCAAAATGTCCACCAACAGAAAAATGTACCAAGAAGAAGTCGTCCGTGTACACAACGGAATATTAGCCATGAAAAAGCATGGAACAGTGCCGTTGCCACCACTACAGAAGGATCTAGAGATAATCACCCAACTTGAAGTAAGAAAGAAACCGAAAGACAGATATCCTATGACATCACTTATACGTGTTACCTAAAACTTGATACCCATGAAATAATTTCCAAGAGAAGGACACGCATAGATTCAGAAAACCAAATTATGTAGAACCAAATGGAAAGGTGTAGGGAATGTATGAATTAGGTTATGGGGTTTAACAGACATGTACTAATACATATTATATATATATATATATATATATATATATAATCACAAAATAACTATGGAATACGAAGAGAGGTCTACTCAACACTCTATAATAACATACATGGGAAAGGATCCAAAGAGGAATAAACAGATACATTGATAGGATGAACCAGAAACTGTACACCCAGGAGAATCTACATTTTTATCAAATTTGCTCTGATCGTTCATAAAAATCAAATTTCAAAAGCAAACAACAATTTAGGAGATGTAAGCCCTTGGGGGTTTGCGCTGGCACATTCCACTCTAATTTGCAGCGTTCTAACATGATTTCCAGGAAAGCTCTGTTGCCCCAAATCCCAGAGTTGGAAATGAAGAAATGCTGCCGCCTTGTGGCCGTTTCCCACAAGGGCGGCTTTAAACCCACAGCTAATGGTCACTTAACATTCACAAGGACTCAGGGCTCTAAAGGACACCTGCCGTCAAAAAATGTCCCGAGGTAGGGAATGGCCAAAAAAAATTCAAAACTGGCAAAATTTTCAAGGAGATAGTATGGAGGGGAAAGTTTTACTCACTCTTTTTCAACAATGAGGAGAATGGATAAAAGCTCAACATCAGGAATTATTAGACTCATGAAAATCCAACCTCCAAGACGGTTTCAACTCACCCATGTCAACTACCATCAGCAAAAAGTTTACCAACAATAAATGCTGAAGGGGATTTAGAGAACTGTGTACCCTCTAGCTGCTGGTGAGATGTAAAGTGGTAACAGCCAATACTGAGAACAGAAAGGAGCTGCGTTTAAAAGTAAAACTTGAGCCACCATTCCATTCAGCAGGCCCACCGATGAGCCTCTCACCTGAGAAGTCCAGAGTCGAGAAGGCACAGGCTTCAACAGCTGCACTGCAGGAACTTTCACAATAGCCAAGACACGGAAGCAACCAAAATGTCCATAAACGAATGAATGGATAAAGAAGAAGTAGTCCATGTACACAATGGAATATTAGCCATGGAAAACAATGAAACACTTCTCTCTGAGGCACCATAGATGAGCCTAGAGATAATCACAGAACACGAGGTAAGTCGGAAAGCAAAAGACATATCTTATGATACCACTTAGAGGCGTTATCTAAGAACTGACACAAATGAACATATTTCCACAGAGGAAGACACTCACAGACTTAGAAAACAAACTATGCTTATCTAAAAAGAAAGGTGGGGGGAATGGAAAAATTAAGAGTACACTTACCATACGTGTACAGATACCTATTAAATACATATATCAAAAAGACCGGACATATAGCAAGGGAGGTCTATGGAACACTCTGCAATAATTTACATGGGAAGTGGATCTGTACGTGAACATATGTATGTAATGTACAAATGAACCAGATTGTGTACACCTAGGACAAACAATATTCTAATCATTACCGCGATAAAAAAATTAAAACAAGAAGTAAAGTGACATAAACTTATGGGGGTTTTTCCTGGCACATTCCATTGTAATTTACAACCTAGGAACAGGACTTCCAGAAAGGCTCTGCTGCCCTAGTAACCAGATTTGGGAATGGAGAAATGCTGCCGCCTTGTGGCCGTTTCCCACAACAGCAGCTTTAAGCCCAGTGCTAATGGTCACTAAATATTCACACTCATTGCGGGCCTGTAAATGACACCTGCCCTCAAAAAAAAAAACAAAACCCTGGGGTCGAAAATAGACCAAGAAATTCAAAAGAGGGCCACCTTTCAAGAAGGCAATTTCAACTGGTCTATTGTACTCACCGTTTGTTTAACAGAAATTTAAAACGGTGTGGAAAATGCTGAACACTAGGAATAATTAAACACATGCAAATCCAAATTACAAAAACCTATCAGCTCACACCAGTCAGAATGGCAATCAGAAAAAATTCTGCAAACAATAAATGCTGAAGGGGGTGTGGAGAAATGCCTACCCTTGGTTCAACGTGGAACATGGTAAGAGCCAGTAATGAAAACACAAAGGAGGTGCCTTGAAAAGGTAAATATTGAGCTACCATTCAATCAAGCATACCCACTTCTGGGCCTATCGCCTGAGAGGATGTGAATCAAAAGGTCACAGGCTGGGCTTCACTGGTGGCGCAGTGGTTGAGAGTCCGCCTGCCGATGCAGGGGACACGGGTTCGTGCCCCGGTCCGGGAAGAACCCACATGCTGCGGAGCGGCTAGTCCCATGAGCTATGGCTGCTGGGCCTGTGTGTCCGGAGCCTGTGCTCTGCAACGGGAGGGGCCACGGCAGTGAGAGGCCCACGTACCGCAAAAAATCAGAATAATAATAAAGAAACAGGCTGGCAATCCTGCACTCCAGCAATATTTACCATAGCCAACACTTGGAAGCAATGAAAATGTCCATCAACAGAGGAATTCACAAAGAAGAGGTGGTCCATGTACACACCGGAATATGACTCCAATAAAAAACTATATATTCATTTAAAAAAACAAAGATAAGTAAGGAGACGTCGGGTTTTGGGGGTTTATCCGGGCACATTCCCCTCTAACTTATAACCGAGGACCAACGCTGGCAGGAAGGTCGGATTCCCTAGTTACCAGATTGGGAAAAGCAGAAATGCTGCCGCCCTCTGGCCGTTACCTGCAACAGCAGCTTTAAAACCTGCGTTAAGGGTCACTTCCTATGCACCAGTACTGGAGGGCTGTAAATGAAACCTGCCCTCAAAGTGTCTTGAGGGAAGTAATGGCCAAAATAGTTCAAAATGTCACACATACTTCAAGAAAACAATTTGAAGAGCTAAGCTGTACTCACCGTTTGAAGGAAAAAAGGACATGCCAGAAAGCTCAATTTCAAGGGATTATGAGATGCATGCAAATCCAACCACAAAGAGGTATCAGCTCACACTAGTCAGAATAAACATCAGCAAAAAAACTACAAACAATAAATGCTGAAGGTGTTGTGGAGAAGTGCGTACCCTCAACTTGAAGTGGGATGTAACCTGGTAAGAGCCACTAATGAGAACCGAATGGAGGTGCCGTTATAAGGTAAACATTTGGCTACCATACGATCCAGCAGGCCCACTCCTGGGCCTATAACGTAAGAAGACAGAATTGGAAAGACACAGGCAGGCAAATGTGCATTGCTGCAATAGCCAAGACATGGAAGCAGCCAAAAAGTCCATCAACACATGTGTGGACAAAGAAGAACTGGTACATGTACAGACGGAATATTAGCCAAGGAAAAAAAGGACACAATGTCATTTGCAGCACTGTAGATGAGTCTACAGGTAATCACGCAACATGTAGTAAGTCAGAAAGAGAAAGACACATAGTGTATGGTATCACTTATAGGTGTTACCTAAAAATTGATACCAGTGAAGATGTTTCCACAGAGAAGGGCAATCACAGATTCATTAAACAAACTTATGGTTCACCAATGGAAAGGTGTGAGGATTGGATACATTCGGTCATTGGGGTTAAGAGACATATACAAACACAGGTGAAATATATAATCACCAAAAACCTACAGAATACCAAGAAAAGACTACTCAACATTCTCTCATAACGTACATGGGAAAAGGATCCCAGGAAGAATAGACATAGGTATATGTGTAAAAGAACCACATCTTGCACACCTAGAACAAGCAAAGCATTGTAATCAAACTTGCTGTGATAAAAAATATAAATTCAATTAAAAAACAACGAACAAGATGTAGTGGGACATAAACTTAAGGGGCTTTCTCCTGGCAAATTCCATTCTAAATTACAACCTAGAACACGACTTCCATTGACGTTCTGTTGCCCTAGTAACCAGATTTAGTAAAGGAGAGCTGCTGCCACCTTGTGGCCGTTTCACACAACAGCAGCTTTTAACCCAGTGCTAATGGTCAGTTGATATTCAAAATAATTGCAGGCGTGTAAATGACACCTGCCCTGAAAACAAATCCTGGGGTCGTATATCGACCAAAAAATTCGAAAGACGTCCACATTTCAAAACGACAGTTTCAAGAGGCATATTTTATGCACATTTGTCTTATGATTCTTTCTTTTTCTTTCTTTCTTTCTTTCTTTTGTTAAAAAAACGGGAATGGACAAAGGCTGAACATCAGGAATTAATAAAGCCATGCAAATCCAGTGTACCAAAACGTTCACCTCACAGCCGTCAGAATGATCATCAGCAAGAAAACTCTACAAAAAAATAAGTGCTGAAGGGGTTTTAGAGAACTGCATACCCTTTAGCTGCTGGTGGGATGTAACCTGGTAAGAGCCAGTAGTGAGAACAGAACGGAGGTGCGTTTAAAGGTAAAAATTGAGCTACCATGTGATCTGGTAGGCCCACTGATGGGCCTATCACCTGAGTAGACCAGAATCAAAAAGAAACAGCCTGCCAGGCCTTCAATTCAGCAACATGTACCATAGCCAAGACCTGGAAGAAACCAAAATGTCCACCAACAGAAAAATGTACCAAGAAGAAGTCGTCCGTGTACACAACGGAATATTAGCCATGAAAAAGCATGGAACAGTGCCGTTGCCACCACTACAGAAGGATCTAGAGATAATCACCCAACTTGAAGTAAGAAAGAAACCGAAAGACAGATATCCTATGACATCACTTATACGTGTTACCTAAAACTTGATACCCATGAAATAATTTCCAAGAGAAGGACACGCATAGATTCAGAAAACCAAATTATGTAGAACCAAATGGAAAGGTGTAGGGAATGTATGAATTAGGTTATGGGGTTTAACAGACATGTACTAATACATATGATATATATATATATATAATCACAAAATAACTATGGAATACGAAGAGAGGTCTACTCAACACTCTATAATAACATACATGGGAAAGGATCCAAAGAGGAATAAACAGATACATTGATAGGATGAACCAGAAACTGTACACCCAGGAGAATCTACATTTTTATCAAATTTGCTCTGATCGTTCATAAAAATCAAATTTCAAAAGCAAACAACAATTTAGGAGATGTAAGCCCTTGGGGGTTTGCGCTGGCACATTCCACTCTAATTTGCAGCGTTCTAACATGATTTCCAGGAAAGCTCTGTTGCCCCAAATCCCAGAGTTGGAAATGAAGAAATGCTGCCGCCTTGTGGCCGTTTCCCACAAGGGCGGCTTTAAACCCACAGCTAATGGTCACTTAACATTCACAAGGACTCAGGGCTCTAAAGGACACCTGCCGTCAAAAAATGTCCCGAGGTAGGGAATGGCCAAAAAAAATTCAAAACTGGCAAAATTTTCAAGGAGATAGTATGGAGGGGAAAGTTTTACTCACTCTTTTTCAACAATGAGGAGAATGGATAAAAGCTCAACATCAGGAATTATTAGACTCATGAAAATCCAACCTCCAAGACGGTTTCAACTCACCCATGTCAACTACCATCAGCAAAAAGTTTACCAACAATAAATGCTGAAGGGGATTTAGAGAACTGTGTACCCTCTAGCTGCTGGTGAGATGTAAAGTGGTAACAGCCAATACTGAGAACAGAAAGGAGCTGCGTTTAAAAGTAAAACTTGAGCCACCATTCCATTCAGCAGGCCCACCGATGAGCCTCTCACCTGAGAAGTCCAGAGTCGAGAAGGCACAGGCTTCAACAGCTGCACTGCAGGAACTTTCACAATAGCCAAGACACGGAAGCAACCAAAATGTCCATAAACGAATGAATGGATAAAGAAGAAGTAGTCCATGTACACAATGGAATATTAGCCATGGAAAACAATGAAACACTTCTCTCTGAGGCACCATAGATGAGCCTAGAGATAATCACAGAACACGAGGTAAGTCGGAAAGCAAAAGACATATCTTATGATACCACTTAGAGGCGTTATCTAAGAACTGACACAAATGAACATATTTCCACAGAGGAAGACACTCACAGACTTAGAAAACAAACTATGCTTATCTAAAAAGAAAGGTGGGGGGAATGGAAAAATTAAGAGTACACTTACCATACGTGTACAGATACCTATTAAATACATATATCAAAAAGACCGGACATATAGCAAGGGAGGTCTATGGAACACTCTGCAATAATTTACATGGGAAGTGGATCTGTACGTGAACATATGTATGTAATGTACAAATGAACCAGATTGTGTACACCTAGGACAAACAATATTCTAATCATTACCGCGATAAAAAAATTAAAACAAGAAGTAATGTGACATAAACTTATGGAGGTTTTTCCTGGCACATTCCATTGTAATTTACAACCTAGGAACAGGACTTCCAGAAAGGCTCTGCTGCCCCAGTAACCTGATTTGGGAATGGAGAAATGCTGCCGCCTTGTGGCCGTTTCCCACAACAGCAGCTTTAAGCCCAGTGCTAATGGTCACTAAATATTCACACTCATTGCGGGCCTGTACATGACACCTGCCCTCAAAAAAAAAAAAAACCCTGGGGTCGAAAATAGACCAAGAAATTCAAAAGAGGGCCACCTTTCAAGAAGGCAATTTCAACTGGTCTACTGTACTCACCGTTTGTTTTGTTTGTTTAACAGAAATTTAAAACGGTGTGGAAAATGCTGAACACTAGGAATAATTAAACACATGCAAATCCAAATTACAAAAACCTATCAGCTCACACCAGTCAGAATGGCAATCAGAAAAAATTCTGCAAACAATAAATGCTGAAGGGGGTGTGGAGAAATGCCTACCCTTGGTTCAACGTGGAACATGGTAAGAGCCAGTAATGAAAACACAAAGGAGGTGCCTTGAAAAGGTAAATATTGAGCTACCATTCAATCAAGCATACCCACTTCTGGGCCTATCGCCTGAGAGGATGTGAATCAAAAGGTCACAGGCTGGGCTTCACTGGTGGCGCAGTGGTTGAGAGTCCGCCTGCCGATGCAGGGGACACGGGTTCGTGCCCCGGTCCGGGAAGAACCCACATGCTGCGGAGCGGCTAGTCCCATGAGCTATGGCTGCTGGGCCTGTGTGTCCGGAGCCTGTGCTCTGCAACGGGAGGGGCCCCGGCAGTGAGAGGCCCACGTACCGCAAAAAATCAGAATAATAATAAAGAAACAGGCTGGCAATCCTGCACTCCAGCAATATTTACCATAGCCAACACTTGGAAGCAATGAAAATGTCCATCAACAGAGGAATTCACAAAGAAGAAGTGGTCCATGTACACACCGGAATATGACTCCA